>NC_087068.1:55760896-55847896 GCF_963678635.1 Symsagittifera roscoffensis | reverse complement strand
AAAGAAAAGTCCGCCTTGAAAATACAAAAAAAAGTTTGCAATTTTAATGAAATTTAATTACAGCAGAAAAAGAACTGTGATGTGGCAAATAAGCTGAAATAAGTTAAGCAAAAAAAATGAAAAAACGATCAATCAATTTTTCCGAACAATAATTTCAATGTCATACTTACTGAAAAAGAACAAGACCCTGTACGGAATTAAACCCCACACCTAAGGATGCAAAGACCAGATGAGAACAAATTGCCAATAGGTCAAATGAAAACGCGCCTAGAAGTTGTTAAGGATCAATATTACTGCAAACATGAACAGCAAGTACGATTTGCAAGACCTGATTGAAAGACGCTTATTCTCAAAAGTGTAAGCGGGCAAACTGTCTAATGCTTCTATGTTTTGACCATTAATTTATTTTGTGTTTCCCATTTAGGTGTCTTAGCTTTTAAGTCTTAAGCTAAATCATCATCAAATGTTTGAAAAAGATATTTTCCGATTTTTTCTTTTTTATATGTATAAGTAAAACTTCTAAATTAAGTAAAACCAAAAAAAGTGAAGCAAAAATTTGCAATCCTCTTCATGAGTTTTTTTCCTAAAATCATCTAAGCGTGTTCCAGTTGTTTATGTAATGGATTAGGTTTCTTTTCATTTTTTTTAAATCAAATTCTTCTTGAACGTCGTTTTTTTAGACTTCCTCAAAAATAATTTTCTCCGTCATTGATAGAGAAGCAAATAAATTACAATTCAAATTAGGTTTCTTGTATTTTTATCAATAAATGGAATTTTATGAGCCAATTAATTGTCTGTTTTTTAACATTAACCATGTTAACCTAACGATTATTTCTTCAACTTGTTTATAACCAGGTTTAAAAGCAAAAATTCTTTTTGATAATCAGATGTTCAGTTATTTTTCATTTAAAAAATAAACGGCAATAGTATTGACAATATTTTTTACTTCTTGTTAATTTCTACTTTTTGTAAACATTTCAGTTTGATAACCATTCAATTTAGGAAAACTTTCGTCGCAAATTGTTTTTTTTATCATTAGAACAAAACGATGAGAAAAAATTATGAGAAATGGTATTTTTTCATATTTATTTATTTACTTAGAAATTTTATTCCACTCATATGCATTATAAGTTATTACTGGGCTTTTGCAAAATATAACACCATCAGGAAAAAAAATAAATTGTTGTAGTTCGCTATGTAAAATAAACTGCTTTTAACAATCAAGCACGTACTGCAATTTTATAATCTCTTTCATCTAATAGTCATGATTCATCAAAAACCTCTTCTTGTGATGAATTTTTCGGTTTATTAAAACTTTGTTCAGTACTGTTTGGTCTAGTTTCAAAAAAATTTCTAAGAGCATTTCATTTGTCAAGTCTGACACTTATGAAAGTGAAAAAAAGAAATCGCGTTACTCACTCACTTCTTCTTCTTTATTAAAAAAAATTGTCTTTATTTTTCATCTATGATATTCGATGCTTCTCGAAGTCTGTCTGGATTTTATTCCCTAAGTTTTTCACCTAAGAGTTTTTCTAATCTTTCAATCAATTTATTGGGATCTGTTGCAATAATTTGAACCCTATTTTTTTCTGATTTTACATGTTTATAAGCTCTTTTTTTTTCAAATTCACTGTTTTTCATCAGCTTGCATTTAAAATTGATCCAAAAAGTTTTTGATCTCTTCTCCTAGAAATTACTAGATAGAAAAATGCTTGATGCTTTTTCACCTGTTTTAGTTTTAAAGATATTTTTTTTGGTAGAAGCAGATAATATTTGGTGATAATTAAAAATTCTTCCCAGCAATTTTCGTTACTTCATCGTTAAAAGTAGTAAGTCCATCATTAGGTAGAAAATCATTTGAAAGCAATTTTTTCAAGGTAAATTTCCGAGGTTTTCTTTGTCGGAGTTTGGAATCAATCATTCAAATCAAATTTCAGTCCCTTGGGTAAACTTTGAATGGATAAAGGACACAGGGACGATTCAATACACGCAAAAAAAACCGTCAGAGCCAAAAAAAACTGTTGAAAATAAACTAGCTCCATCAAAAATTTTGTGTTTCTCGATTAAAAAATTTTAAGCAAAAAATACACAAAAAAATTTACAAAGGGAAAAAGTGGGAGCGAACATGGAAAATGTTACGAATCATCAATGAAGCAAGAAAAATTTCATAACAAAATTGTTTTTGGTAAAAAGTTCTAGCAACCGATTATAAGGCAGTTGCTCTCGCAAGTGTAGTTAGGCATATTTTTAATTCCGTTGCTTTTATCTGTATATCCATTAAGCAACGCGTAACACGTTTTCTCTTTCGAATTTAGAGGTTATTGGTTTAACGTATCAAGGTTATTGCAGCGACAAACGGTTGATTAATAGGGAGTGAATTAATGAGATTTGAGTGATAGTTCCAGTAGCAATTCAGATCAAATATATATGGAAAATCACCCGCACAAAGTTGCTCGAACCAATGACTAAAGGTCATGTCTCACCAGCTAACTTTAAGAAAAAATCGGGAAGTGATTTTTGAGTTTGAACCGAATAAGAAAGATCAATTCCAGTTCAATTAGGAAAAATCACCAAAACCCCGCCCTTCAAATTAGGTGGTTCCAAGTAGAATGTATCGGAAAGATGCAGTTTTGCATCTTCCCAAGTTTTTCGTCAATGCGTCTGCAGGCATGTTTGCTGGTGGTAAAAAGGTTAAAGTCACCTCTTTCTGTTCAATTAACTCTCGAAGGAAGTGTAGTTTTATGGCAAAGTGCTTCGTCTTTCCGTGTTTCATTGAATGTTTACTAAGAGCAATACAAGCTTGGTTATCAACAAAAACTTCCAAATGTCTATTACAGATTATGCCTAAGTCGCTAATATGCCCTGTAAATGAATTCCTTCCTTGACTGTTTCGACAACAGCATTGTGTTTTGCTTCGGCTGTTGAAGTTGCAAAACGCTGAAGACCGACTTATTACACCTGAGTTGTCACCGAGCTTAAAACAATATCCTGAGGTACTTCTCCTATTGTCTATATTTTCAGCCCAGTCCGCATCCGAAAAGCTAATAAGATTCAACGTCTTATCACTCCTATATACCAAAGTTAAACTTTTTGTTCCTAGCAGATATCTTATACAATTTTTTCCGGCTTTCCAATGCTTTTCACCTGGGTTTTCCAGAAAAGAACTTAGAAGATTTGCTGCAAATTGAATGTCGGGTCTACTTGATAGAGCTAGGTAATTTAGACAACCAACAAATTCTCGATAGTCACATTTTTTCACATTTTCTTGTTCTATGCTACATTTTAAAGGACAATCTTTTTTTGTCAGTTTTTCGTTTTCACCAAGAGTGGTTGTTATCGGTATTGATTTGGTCATCTTAAATCTTGATAACATCTTTTCAACATATTTCTCCTGGTTTATCCCAATTTCGTTTCCTGAGTAACCAATTTTTATTCCTAAGAACCATTTAAGATCACTTATCTCGCTTATCTCAAAATTTTCAGAGATATTGTTATCAAACCAGCAACAGAAGTTTTTTGTCTGCTCCACAAACCCCTATTTCATCGACCCACAAGCCAATTAAACCTTCTATCACTACGCTACACCTTCGAAAACTTTCACAAAATTAGGGTTGGGTTTTTCTCCATACATAGACTCGTAGGGTGTTTTGCCTATAGCAGAATGAAAGCCCATGTTTTTGAGATTAGTAGCCACATTAAGAGCATAAAGCCAATAAGTTTTCGATAAATTGGCATCGAAAATCATGCAGCCAGCCATTGAGGTAAATGTTCCCCACACCCTTTCTATCTTTCCGTTCTCTTGAGGGGTATAAGGAGCCGATGTTTCCAGGCTTATATTTTGTTTCCTTTTCGCCTAAAATCCTGATCAATGTACTCTACTGCGCCATCTGAAACTAAAGTCTGAGGGACTCCTATGTCTGCTATGAACCTTTCCAACTTTTCTGTTGCCTCAGCTCTCGTTTTCATGAAATGAAAAACTGTCCACACGAATCTAGAAAAACTGTCCACAAAACTTATAGCATATCTATGTCCATCCTCTTCTATCTGGCCGATAGGACCTAAAATATCTGTGTGAACAAAATCTAGTGTCCTCGTTGCCCTGGTGTAACAATCATTCTTTTTTGCTTTATTCAACTCACAATTATCACAATTATCAATTTTAAAATCACTTATCTTCATGCCTTCAACATGTTGCTCCAAATGACTTAAGTCTTTGTAGTTATTAAGACCCATCCTGCAATGCCACTGTTTCAATGTGCCAACCACATAACACTCATCTTTTCCTACGAAAGTGTCCCATAAAAAGAGACCACTTTCCTTTTTAATTGGGTAAACTGAACCATTTCACTGGCAAACAACTTCTGCTCCTGCTTTTTATATTTTTGATACACTAAGCAAAATTCTTGAGTTTTCAGGAACGTACAAACTATCCTTCAGCTCAATCATCTTAAATTCGCCTTTCTCATCTATCCCTCTGAATCTAACCTCATCTACGCTAACAAACATGTCTCGATCCTTAAACGTATTACTGGTAGCTCCAGAGTCTTTAACTAACTCCTTGCCCGGAGACACTTCACTTAGAAAACTGAAATGAGCCTCTGTTTCGAATTATTTTGGAAGCCCTTTCAAAATAATTGAATTAAACGTTTTTTCACTCACTCTTTGGTTCACTTGTTCTAAATTATACTGAATCTCATCTGCTCTAGTCAAACAGCCTATCACTGTTTCATTGCTCATCTTTTCCAATTTGCCAGCTCGGACATTAGTTTTTGCAGCCTGGGTCTTTCGAAATTCTCAAACGTTTTCCGTATAACATCCTAAGCTTTGCTACCATTGCCTTTGTAAGGTCTTAAAAACAAAACCGATTTCTTATCTAGAGCCTGCACCAGTTCGTACCAGATATGCAACTGTTTTTTTCTCAAAAATCTCTTTTCCTTTATCTATTGCAGCTTGTTTTTAATCACTGCTTGCATTCAGTCTTAAGCTTGGCATAAAATTTGTACAATAAACTGTCTTATCTAAAGTCTTGTTTAACTTCAAGTGAAAAATTCGTGACTCGAATTGCTCTTCAAAGTGGGAAAAATCTTCTTTTCCCGAAAAAACTCTCTTCTTATTTTCGACATTTCTTTCGTTATCCAAATTCTTATTTTCGACCTCATTCTTACAAAAAGGTTAAGCTCCAATACAAAACTCAAAAAGTTAAGTATTGCCCTAGGTAAAGTTCATTGACCCCGTTTTCTCTTACATCAAAGTCATAGTGCTGTGCTCACTCAGTGCCCCTTCGCGTAGCTTTTGACCGTCTTGTCTTCTTCTCTGTTGTGTTTGTGTTTCACTGCTTCTATCGTCAGAGTGGTCTATCTTTAGAAGTTGTGTTGCCCTGCTTCTGTCGTCAAAGTTGCCTGTCTCTACTAGTTGTGTTGCTCTTCTGCTATCTTTGCACTTCTCTGTCTGATCAATAGTGTATCTCCAAGTAGTTTTGGCCTGCTTCTATTCTCGCAGTTCTCTGTCTGATCAGTTGTATGTTTCAAGTTGTTTTTTTTTTCACTGTCATAACTCCACTGCGAATCTCAGTTTTTTTTCTTACTCGTTTGAACAAACAGTCAATCTTGGCTCCTGACTTAACACTCGCGATTGGGCAACTGAGCTCATAACTTGTCAAGGTTATTGCAGCGACAAACAAACGGTTGATTAATAAGGAGTGAAATAATGAGATTTGAGTGATAGTTCCAGTAGCAATTCACATCAAATATATATGGCAAATCAACCGCACAAGGTTGCTCGAACCAATGACTAAAGGTCATGTCTCACCAGCTAACTTTAACAAAAAATCGGGAAGTGATTTTTGAGTTTGAACCGAATAAGAAAGATCAATTCCAGTTCAATTAGGAAAAATCACCAATCTGACGGTCTTCGGCAAATCATAATCAAACGTTTGTTTAATTTCTTGTCTTACTAGAATTTTTTCATATTTGTTTGTACTTTTTAAACTAAGTTATTCAAAGTGAGCTTGTAGTCTTTTATAGGTTTAATTGAACGTAATTTTAAAAAAAAGTTATTGGCTCAGATGAGAGAACAAAGTGTTTTGTTGGACCAATATTATATCTCTCCATCCAACTATTTGTGTTGGTATCAATTACTATAAATGCATAATTTTCTTTGCAGGCGTATTTACGCATTTCAAAAAATGCATGTCATATTCATTGAAACTTTATCGGTAGAAAAATATGTACATTCCTAAAACACTCGTGCAAAAAATATAATGAATTTTCAATTACATCTAGCAGTTTGATTAGACAAATAACTTCAATCTACAAGACAGATTATTCAATCTAAAAGACACATACACAGATTATTTTCTAATTCCTTGATTGCTTCATTAATTCCACCATCTAAGATTCATGCTGAATTGTATTTTTTTTCCTGAAAATTTAGCTCAGTCCTTTCTTAGTTCGCTCAAGAAACTCAACAGTGTCGAAAATCCTCTTTTTTATTCCTCAAGTTGACCGCCTCACCCATTACTCGCCAATATTTTGCCATTGGAACACCTCCATAGTCTTCCAAAGTGCGTTTGTTCAGTCTCTTTTCTTGCTAAATTTTACTTGCTGCCTAGCTACTAGCGTTTCGGCAAAATGTTTTACTTAAAAAACACAACATCTCAGCAAATCTCAACTCCTCTCTGGATAATCTTGTTTCTTTTTTGATTTTTTTTGGAGCGCCAATTAAGGGCAAAACTGCTCTAAAATTGTCTCGACAGTCCTTATTTTGCGTTTCAACCCATTCAGTTTGCTTGCCTTTAAACAATTATTCAAATAAGTCTTCTTGTGCCACAACCAAATACTCTAACTCCTCTAATTGGTTCATAATCCCAAAGTTTGATCAAAAAATGTTGAGTGTACGTTAAAAGAAGTATACAAACTTGTTGTTTTCAGTCCAAATTTAATTTAAATTTAGGAAAACTACTCCTCAATTTGTTTCTAATGACTCCTAAAACTTCTCGCTTCTGTCTTTCGTATCTTCAGGTTTTGGACAAAAACTCAATTTGTTAAAATTGATCTTGCAGCTTTTTGGAACCTGATCTAAACTACATTTTATGATTGGATAAATTAGATATTTTACCACTGTAAAGTATTTAATATTAACCAATCATGATCCATCTAACTAACAACCCACTTATTTGTAAGTGCTGAAATTACTTGTAATTTCAGCACCAGAGAGATTTGAATTTAACTTAGAAATTAGTTGACTCTCCAAGAAGACTTCAGCAGCCGCAATAAACCAGTATACCCTAGATCTATTGAGCCTAGCAGAGACTAGTTAAACAACCTGAGACTAGATAGTATAAGAGTAAGATTAGGATCGGTATTAGACTAAGAAGTTGCACGAATCTATCCGGCCGAAAATAAGATAGCGTGACGAGCAGACGGTGTACCCTATCCGAAATTACTCTATGAGTTATACACTTCGGTCCTAACTCATCTGGTGCGAACATAAGTCTCGAACAAGACCTTAATAGCTTAGAATTAACCAAAAATAGATTAGAATTTAGACAAAACATTTTTAAAATGTTACACGACGATAATTTAATCGAAATGTCTCTACGACTCAATAGATCAAAGCCAATATTCCGAACGATAAGAGAACTACCCGGAATTGCAAGAAGACCTCGAACCAGAGACGACATACGACAAAGTAGAAACTTACCATATAGTTATATGATAGTTCGGCAAAAGCCAACACAAACTTTTGTATTTAGAATACTACTAGCAATGAATTTAGATTTTCATTTGCAAACATAAAATCTTGAAGTCAATCTTCAAAATCATTTCAGGCGCTAAACAAAATTATTAATATACAATAACGATTGATAAAGAGATCTCAGATCGTTTTCCTAAATTCTGCAGTAATATACAAAACATGTTTGAAAAATATTTATTGAAATCAAAAGAAAAATTAGTAGCATGACAATAAATGGTTAGTAATCATAAATCATCCTGTTGTTCCAGCGTCATCACCTAAACATAACAGCATTCATAAGCTCACTAATATCATAAAAACACTAAATCTTTTCTCTACACAAATTTAAATCATTTTAAACTTAAATTCACTTAAATTTAAAATCAGATCATCAAGGCTCATCCTTGGATCTTAAATCATTTTCTATTTAATTAAATTTAAAACTTAATCATCAAGGCCTATCCTTGGATCAAAAAGAACAATTTTGTTCTCCCCCACCCACTTAGCTAGTGTCTAACGATTCACTATCCAACCCTTTCTAAAAACCCAGGACTAACAGAAATTTTTGAATAAAACTAATCATTCAAATTAGGATAAACAGTGAAGAACTTCGGTTATTCATCCTTCACTTGATCCCCCCTCTTACCAGACCCAGGATAAATCTTAAACTTAGTAAGTTTAAAATAGTATCTAACGAACTACTCGCGTTCTAATTATACCTGAACCTTGTGGATCGATTTACTATTCTCCAACCCTGAACACAATCACTACCCTTAAGTAAGATTAAGTAAGTTAACACCTTAGCTTATACTAGCCACGAGAAAGTAAAAAATCATTCTTCGGAATCGATATACTTTTCTCCCCCACCCTGAACAAATAGACCCAGGTTAGGCTAACCAAAAAATCGTAAGGACTAACAGTCTAAGAAAATAGAAATCATTTAACAACCTTTTGCATCCGTCATCCTAAACCTTATGTCATTTAAAAACCTAGGAAATAAACAAACAATCGTTTTACACAATTGTGAAATAGATAGCAAAAAATACGATCTTGTAATCACACCTCATACACAAACAGTTGGATATATCAGAACAAAACGACAAACATTAAAAAGAAAAATAATAACCAAACAAAGACAAATAACACGAAAAAGATTTTCAAAAAACCGAAACGCATTTTCAGAATCAGAAACCAGCAGTTTAGACGAACTCTATAAATTAAAAGAATCTATAGATAAAAATTGCCCCATTCACGATCAATTATATTTTTCCGACTCAGAAACAACTTCAAATTCATCAAAAAGAGGAAAAAGAAGAATAAAAAAACAATATAAACACAAACCAGTACACTTATACAATTGGAATCAACCAATTAGACACATCGATAGTTACATAGTAACAGTCATCAAACGAAAAAATGAGCTCAACACACACCCCAGGTGAAGAAAGTCCAGATGATGATGATATCTTCCCCTTTATCGTAGATGCAACCACTGATAGAGGACAGCATATATTTTGCAAAAATTTACTCTTAAATGTGTTTGAACCCGGAATCAGTCCATGTAAAACAGAGTTCCCAGATGTAAAAATCAAAAGACAAATTATCGATCACTATTTGAAAGATATATGCAACTTAACACAACAATACGGAATCTACTCCATAGAATTCAGCTCACCAAACCAGAATCACAGCAAATATGTAATTCAAACAGACGACCTTGATTTAGAATTCTCAAAAGTATTCTCAGAATATATAAAAAGCATACAATATCATAACTCACAAAGAGCAAACTCCATATTCACCAATGAAGTTTTTGCAATAATATATAGTTATATCTCGATATTAGAAAACGAAATCCCAATCTCAAATGTCTCACCGACAGAAACATCTAAACATATAAGAGTACGACATGAAATCACACTACTCTCTAATTTTTTAAATATAATTAAAGAAAATTTCAGTAAAGATGATGTTTCACAACATACAAAACATGACTTACAAAAAATCTTGGCATGGTTTTTAATAGATTATTTCACACATAATCTAGATTTAATTTCACAAGCAAGAAAAAATTTTAGACCTCAAAACTCAAACGATGATACTGCCATCACAGAACAGTCAGACTATGTTTGGGACCCCGAATGGTCTCATCCCGCATTCATAAATTTCCCACAATCAATCTCAAGTCAAGCAATAAGTACGATATCTTATGTAAGAGATTATGTAAGAGTAATACCATTAACCATTGATGCAACACCATTAAACTATAATACATTTTTACCTGATATGCAAAATAATAGTTTAAACTCTACAGTCATACACAATGAAAACCTCAATGGAACTAGAAATCTCACCCAACAAGATATCCAGACACCATCACACTTCATAAATGAAGAAATCGTACACACAACAACTACACAACAAAGCATTTCACCGATACGTCCAAATTTAACAACACCAAGAAATACAAACCCTTCACAAACACAGGTAACCTTACAATCAACCGTTAAACCTTCGGTTGCCCCAAAATATTCACACATGGATTATCAAACATACAGACCCATGACAATACCGTCAAAAACACGTAAAACGTTCACTAGAAACAATTTTGCAGAACATAATTATAATTACACACATCCATCAAAAACAAATTATCCCCCACGAAAAAAATTTAATAATTATACAAGATCTCGAAACTGGGATAACCCAATGGCACAAACTAATTCAAAAAATTTTCAAACAAATTTACATCCTTCACAGGATCGTAGTGAAAACTATCCATTTTTTCAACAAAATAAAAATAAAAAACAAACATCTTATCAAATGGATTACTTATCCTCAGATGATGATTTTTTACAACCAGATATATTTGCACCATATAATCAAGAATATCGTGGACAAGGAGTACAGAAACCACATACAAATCATAGAATTTTTTCTCCACAACCGATAGATATACAAAATCAACAACCAATTCAGCAACAAAACCCAATTAATACACAATATTTTCAACCAATTCAGCAACAAAAACCAATGATCACACACTCGTATCAACCGACGCAAATGCAAAATGAAATACCACTCCCATATTATCTTCAACAACACGAAATAACAAGAAATCAACTTTCAAATTTTTCTCAAATGCCAAATGCAGCAGAATCATTACAAATGACAATGAATCCATACCTTATGGGTGGATCATCAATAACATCAAATAAACCTTTAATGGTATTCACAGGAACAGACCCTGAATATTCTGTAGAAGACTATTTAAATGCAGTAACAGCAAATTTGATTTTAAATATAGGACCTGAACCAATTAATACGCCACTACATCAAAACTGGATACATCGACGCACAGCGTTGATACAAACAACTTTAGACGGCGCAGCCCAAAAATGGTTTTCAGTATTGCCTATAGAAATAAAATCAAATTGGAAGAGATTTACACAAGAATTTTCAAAAATGTTTGACTCCGAAAGAAACAAACAACAACAAAGAGTTTTATGTAATGAAATTCGCAGATTACCAAATGAAACCATCAAGCAATTAGCAGTACGCATCGAAACACTAGTTCGAAAAGCATATTCATTAAATACACATGACTATAAAAACACAAAGATGACAGAAATCTTAATGATGACCTTAACACCTCAATTAAGGAAAATAGCAATAAAAAAGAGAGCATCCCATCCCTCCTCAATTCGAGAACCCGATTTAGATTTTCGAAAACTAGTAGACAAACTAGAACAAGCAGAAATCACAATGAAACTCAAAGAAACAGAAAATCTGAAATTACAATATGTTAACCGAATCGAAACAAGAAATAACTACTCCAGATCAAATTCAAATACAACACGATTTGTTTCTAGATCTAATTCCCAATCAAGAAATAATTACTATCCAAACAATCAATCACGAAATTCATCATACAATAGAAATAGAAACTACTCCAATAATCGGAATAGAAGTTATTCAAACAACCGAAACCAGAATTACCCGAACAATCGATCAAGGAATAACTCATATAATAGATCAAACTATAACAGACCAAACAATAATTACCAAAACAGATCACGAAATAATTCACAAAATCGACATTCAAGTTATAATAATCGTTATAGAAATTATTCCCAATCACCACACAGGAATAATAACCATTATAATAATTCTAATAATCGCCATAGAAGTAGTACACCTAAACATCAAAGAAATATAAATCAAGTACAATCAAATCCAAAAACAACATCAGACCCTCCAGGTATTGATGACACAGGAAATAACGAACTACAACTGAATCAAATAAACTGTGAATCATCAGATTCAGAAAGTGATACAGAAAACACTATCTCCATCAATATGATAGCAGTCGAAAATGACTATGAACATATTGTATATGAACAACCTTTTTCATCACATATATATGAAAATCAATTAGAACTCCTTCACAATTATTATATTGAACCCATCCATTCTACACAAACAACACAAGAAACAAACGAAATTAACACTACAAATCAACCCAATGAGAATGACAAAACAAAATGCTTAAATACAAATCACATCTATCAAAACATACAAAAAGAACAACCCAAAGAAAAAATTTGGACAATACCATTTCTTTTAGAAAGTCCAAGAAGCAAAGAATTTCAACCACCAGATCTTGAAATTGATTTTTTAATTGATTCAGGAGCAGAATCAAATATAATAAACATCCCCACATGGAATGAAATAAAAACCTTACACCCAAAGCTAACACCTCTTGAAACCTCCAGTAAACTAGCAACAGCACAAGGATCAACATTGGTAAACTATGGAAAAATTCAATTATTTCTTCTCCCCACAAGAACAATGGAGCAAAATAAAATTTTAACTAAACCATTAAAACAAATATTCCATATCACTGATATTAAACACAATATCATTGGAATACCATTTATCTCTAAATATATACCAACAATCAACATATTAAACAGTAAAATACTAATCAAAGATAAATACACAAAAACAAAAGACACATCCCTAACATTTTTCCAAAGATTAAACAAACAACCACCATTCTTTTCAAAATTTTATCCAATATATAACCAACAAAGAAAACACCTGAAACCACTATCAGGAAACATATATAATTTTTCAATAAAACAAGTTCACCAATTTGATAAAAAACAAAATAAACAACAACTCTATATGTCAGACTTTGAATTCAAACCTATCCATAAGTTTTTCAAAATCACAATCTCATCCATAAAATATTTGAAAAACTCGAATTCAGATATTATATCTCTACATGTATACAACAATAGACCTTACCAAGTAACATTACCTTTAGAACTTTTAGGCTATTGCGAAACCAACGCTACAATATCACCAATACACGAAAAAGCATATCGCGTAAATAATATACTCCAATTATTAGATATTTGTCAATCCACAATTCTTAATGAAGAATTATCCATAAATAATATAATAAGTAACGAAAAAAGAAATACGGATTATTTCACAAGAATCCCATATTTCAAACCAACATTCAACATAAATAACTACACAGAGAATCAACAGAAATTTTTAACAATGTTTAATTTCCAACATTCACAAATAACACAAGACGAATTTGAAAAATTAGCCAAACAGCTAATCAAATATTCATCAGTCTATGCAACATCCAAATTTGATGTTGGCAAAATCAGCTCATCACTACATCTCCCATTAAAACCAGACGCAGTTTTCAAAAAACAAAGAGCAAGTAAAGTACCAATTCACTTACACGATAAAGTGAACAGATTACTCGACATTTTAGAACAATACAACATTATATCACCAGTAAATAAAGAAGAACAACCAAAAGGTAACACATTTATCAACCCTGTTATCATTCTAGCCAAAGGAGAATCATTAAAAATCGTTCTCGACGCTAGATATCTCAACTCACTCATAGATGAATCAAAGTGTAATTGGCCTATTGAACCAATACAAGTTATTTTAACAAAAATAAACGGAAAATACTTTACAACCGCAGATATGAATAGTGCATACAATCAAATGCCATTAGATGAACAATCGCGACGTTTAACACAATTTGTTATTGGAAACCAACAGTATGAATTCAACCGCTTATTCTATGGAACATCCATAGGACCAGCAGCATTTTCAGCTTTTATGAGCAAAATTTTTCGACCACTAATACTCAAGAAAAACGCAATCACCTATTTAGACGATGTTTTTATGCAATCACAGACTAAAGAAGAAATGTTCAATGTTTTAGAACAATATCACCAAATACTTCAGAACGAAAATCTGAAGGCCGCCCCCGATAAATCACACTTCTTTTTAACACGAGTAAAATTCTTAGGACATAATATAGAAAGAAAAACAATCACCCCATTAAAATTACGCATTGATGCTATTCAAAAACTACAACCACCAACAAACAAAAAGAAAATCCAAGAATTCCTTGGAATGTTAAATTTTTTAAGTAAATATGTCTATAAAATGCAATTATACCTAAGACCATTCGATAATATACTTAGACAACAAAATAATTTTGAATGGAATACAGAGCATCAAGCACGATTTGAAGAAATTAAAAAACTTCTAACTGAACAAATTTCGAATACAATTCCAGATCCAAATCAACCATTCTACGCAATGTGCGATGCTTCGAACTTTGGCATCGGCGCAGCGTTATTACAATCACATAATGGTACAAACAAAATGAACCTTATATCAGCAAATTCTCGATTATTCACTCAAGCAGAGCTAAGACTCTCAACCCTAATGAGAGAATGTACAGCCATAATCTATACACTTACAGAATATGAATTTCTGATACTTGGATCAAAACATCCAACAGTTCTATTCACAGATCACAAACCAATCATTTTTCTCTTCACACAAAAATCCAACCCAAATCACCGAGTTTATAGATTTCAATTAGTTCTAATGAAATTTCCAAACTTACATATAGTTTGGACAGCAGGAAAAAATCTTGCATTACCAGACACATTAAGTCGAAATACACCACCTGAATTACTTACACGTAAAACTACAGTAGAAATACCCAAAAATATAAAATTCTACCTTGCAGAAAACGAAACATCACCCCGACTAGAATGCAAATATGCAGTGAAAACTGACGTTGAACAATCACAGATAAATAAATCTACAACACTTTCCACTTTATTTAGATTGTCAAAATAACCACTACGAAGTTGATCTACTTGGAACATCAACTTTTAAACCAATTCCATACTCACAATGGATAAAAAATAACACCCAACAAAAAAGAGTAAAACAACACTCGCATAAAAAAGACCTTTTTCCATTAATTGAAAAAGAAAACCTAACTGATAAAATAAATTTATCAGGACCACAAACAAACGATTCAAAATACACAATAAATCAAGTATTTGACCTCCATGACCCACTTGATACAATTCCTTTATCTAAATTAGAAATTGCAAACATTTTTCTCCCCCCAACAGATAAAATTACAATTAATACTTTGAAACAATATCAAAATCTTGACCCAGTAATTAGACAACTAAAATCATGGCACAAATATAAAACTAAACCCGTAAAAGCAGATACCACAATTTTAGGAAATAAAACACTCCTCCGATATTTTCGAAAATTTAATAATACAACAATTAATGAAAACACAAACCTCCTAGAATACCAATTAAATGAATCAACAGTTCCCTGTCTCCCTTTAAGTATGATTCTTATAGCTTTTAATATTTCACATACACAAAATATTAAAGGACACTCTGGATCAGAGAAAACATATTCAAATTTCATACAAAACTTTTATTTCCCAAATGCACCAATTTGGATAAAAGTACTATGCAATGATTGTATAGTAAGTCAACTAAATAAACCTTATCCAAATCAAAAACAAATAGCACAAAAACAAGACTTTAAAGGACAAAGTTTGTACTTTAACCACCGTATCTCCTTTGATACAAAAGGACCAATTTCACCCTCATCCGAAGGAAACTCCTACATTATGGTAATTGTTGACGCGTTTACACATTATGTAGCACTTAACCCAGTACCACATTGTAACGCTTATTACGCTTACACAACACTCTATGAACACTGGATAGCTAAATTCGGACTACCAGAAATTTTAGTTACAGACAACGGTACAGAATTCATCAATAATGAAATCATCACACTATGTCATCTATATAACATCAAACACAAACCACGTACATCTCACGCACCTTGGACAAACGGCTTAGTCGAAGGTATGAACCGTTCACTACAAGAATATCTTAGATGTATCATCAATGGAAATGATACAAGATATACTGAATGGTCAGCAGATGTAAAATTATTTCCCCTAGCATATAATTCACAAATCACGACAACTCTAGGAATGTCACCATATGAAATGGTTTTTAACCAAAAGCCACGCAAACCAATAATGTTTACAGCAAACTCTCATAAAAACGCACAAGGTTATTGTCAACCAAATAAAGACTCAATTTGTTATAACCTACCTTTACATACACACGATGAAGATCATTTTCATCACCCACAAATTCTTAAATTAGCCTCCGGTACACACACCGAATGGATTTTAAACAGAGATAAAAAACACAATGAAATTTACCAAAAAGTAACAAAAAAGTTGTTACAAAGGCAAAACATTAATGAACAAATAAATTCACGCTTTACACTAGCCTCCGATTTAAAAATTGGAACATTTGTTTTAATACCCAATTTTAATACTCAAAAAGGAATTTCTAAAAAATTACAACCCCTTCGTAAAGGACCATACCAAATAATTGCAAAACCCACTGATGTCACAGACAAAAAAGAAATCGTTCAACACCGAAATAACCTATTACCTTATTATCCAAAAGAATACGCACTCCGCGAACTAACTCAATTATATTCTTTTACAGGTTTAAAAGTTATTCAAAATAACCCACATACGGAAAATACAACAAAGGAACAAAAAGATTTTCACCTCAAAAACCAAATAACAAAATCAACCACCACAAAAAACAATACAAAAAATCTAGATCAAAATACATCTCAAAAAGAAAGAAAAAATAGAAAAATGACAGAACAAATAATACCCCAAGAACAAATCGACAAATCAGAACATAGAGAGTCTTCACGACTTAGAAATCAACCACGTATAAATTATAAATTATTCATCCCACAATCTAAAATATTAAAGAAAGTCGAATTTCAAAAACAACTTTAATTTTGTATTTCACAATCTTAGACCTTTGAAACATTTTGAATTTTCATTTTTCAAAATAACATGCTGACAAACACGCAGCGATTTTAGTTCATAATTAGCCAATAGGATTCATCCAATCCGTCACCTTCTCTAACTCTAACACAAACCAACTAGACGAACGATATTAAACTCCAGGCATGTCTATAACTATAACTTTACGACCTCCAGGTCAAAAATAAGCAAACCACTCCAACTTGACAACTAAAATAAATATCACCATAATATCATAACCCTCCCTTATCTAATAAACCAAAGATCAACAACATTTCCCCAACTCAGCCCTCAAATACTCCCCAAACAAATATGTTAAATTAGCCTAAAGTAAAAGAACGACCATTTTAATTAGCCTAAAGTATGAAAATCTCAAAACCCCAGATCATTTGACAAATGAAAATAAAGACAAAGAAGACCTCCCGATCACCATAAAAATTGCCCCCAACAATTTTTCACAAAACTCAACCCACTTGTCAAAAAACCAATAAATAATCCGACCACACTTGAAAATTGCCCCAAACCACAAAAAATATTCGATCAAGAAGTCATTTCGTAAATGCTCTTCTCTCAATCAGTCACTATAATTATCACAAACCTCAAACAATTTTTTACGATACTTAAAACTTTTATAATATTTCCTTTTGATATCCTTGAATCTTTTGTAATAATCTTAATCATTTTTTGCAATATTTTTTAAATTTTCTATTCCCTATTTGAACTATACCTCCAACTTTCAAAAGCTATTGACTATATCCACAGGTACGATTCACAAAACTTATCTAAATGATCCGAACCATTTTTAGTAGAACCGATATTTTTTTACTATTTGTAATTTTTATAACATTTCTATCATCCCTCATCTTGACAATATGCAAATGTATAAAAAAAGCAATCATCACATTCGCCCTAGCAACAATTCTTCTAATTCTTTTTTTAGAAGAATACTATAATAAACATAAACTTTTTCACTAAAAGAATAGACCAAAAAAGCTATCAAAAATTGCTACCCAACAGTCACAAAGTCAGTCTTCACCGACATCATCCCAAGATAACCCAACAACACCTTCAACTACCCAAAATCCTCAAACATCTACACGAATTTCTTTTCAAGATAGCCCATATACCTTTGAAGAACGACACGCTCGCTTATCAGAACCACTAGAACCAGTTCAACGACAAGCACCTCTAAGCGAACCAACATATAACTTATACCCAACACTACCACAAGAATTAAGTAGAATAAAAGAAATCCTAGTCAAAACCAAAATACAGTCGAAATAAATAGACAAATTATACATCCTCGACGAAACAGAAATTTTCAAACTCCCCGAGTTCATTTTGATATACCTCAATCCCCATCACAAAATACTCCAGAAAACCCCATTGGTATATTACCAGAAACCCCTACGCTTCTTTCACAACGTAGCACCTCAAGCCTACCCTCAGATTACTTAGGTTCAACACCAACATCTGAACAAATACGTGAAAATCCCTTCAATCCCCCAAACCAAGCATCACGACTACCATATTGGACAACACATTCATTCACACAAGGTGAACTAAATTTAGTCAATGATCCAATAGATATTTCTACGGATACAACAACATCCTCATCACTACCAGAAACATTATCACTACCATCAACACCATCAATAAGCCAGATTTCACCACCACCTTTTAACTTAAATTTCCCAAATAACCTCGACGCTAGATATCGAGAACAATCATCAACAAATATTCCTTTAAGACTAGACTGGAATACATTCACAGCACCTCCACCATTATTTGGACAACACCTAGAAAGTAACCGACTCCACAATTGGGCACTAAACAGACTACAGTATAGACAAGACATTCACGAAGACATTCGTGCTCATAACATCCAAATACTCCAACAAAATAGTCTACCATTAAAATTTGAAATCACGGTTAAATTAAACAACATTACTCAACATCCCTACCCATTAAATCCACCAAATATAACAGCTCAATCCCTACCACCACCATTTATAACAACTGAAGTAATATACAAATACGACAGATATACCAAAAAGACAATTGGTTACATCACATTTTATAACCCATACTCAGGATTGTCATACACATGTATATTCTAAAAATTTTAATTTTTCTCCAACTCCTTTTTCTAATAACCTCAAATGAAAACATAAACCCTTCCCCCCGCACAGGACCCCAAGATTTATTAGTAACACATTACGATTGTGAAGAAAACGAACAAAAAACACTACACAAATATGCAATAAATCAAGTATCACAATGCGAAACAGAACCACAAGCCATAGAAACTACAAATGTAATCGCAACACTTTACTCAAAAGCCCGAGCAACAACAGTTATAGGATATAAATTCACAGCAACATTTTCTGAAAAGAAAGTACATTGTTCACAAGTTTCAAATGGAAATAAAAACCGACTTGACCATGAATCATTCTACCAGAGTAATATAGAACGACTTTTACATCTCAATCCCGAAGATTGTAAAAATGAGTTACTCGGACTAAATATCACAAGAAATAAAAACACAGATAGAAAACTAGTATATTTCCAAGTTTTTGCAGATTCTGTACATCAAGCAGAACTTGAAAGATATCAAGGACATGTAAAATTAGATGAAAAATACCCATACAACGGCGCACACGGAAGATTAACTTATGATATACACGATAAACACTGGATACCACACATTGGTATAAATGCCCCATCAAACTGCAAAGCAGACACAAAAAATAAATGTGCCAGTCGGTCATATTTGGAAGTTTGACCTTGAGAAGAGCAGAAAATACTTGATTTTGAAGTGAAATTTAATTTTTCAAAATTTCGAAAGGAACATGTCATGCACGATTTTCTCGCGATAACTGAAAATCAGAAAAAGAAATCAGAGCAATTTTAGAACAATTGCGGGGAAGTTGTCAATTAAAAACGAGTGGGAAATTGCTATTCGCAATTTCCATCATAGTGAACGAGAGTAGAGCTGTCCTACTTGAAATAGAAGACAGAGTATCCCCGAGAGAGCGATTACTAAAGTTGGACCAGAGTGAACCTTCAGCGGAAAGGCGGACAACTGGAGTGTCCCAACGGTCCAAGAGAACTCAAATTCTAGAGCATGAACTTATCCTTGCTGTCCAAACTATAAAACATTAAACTTCTCTTAGTTATTTATTTCTTGAGTTAGTTACTGACTGGATTATTTTCCCAACTCTTGAGAGCGCTGATATGTGAGTACGAATTTAAATTCTAGAGTGTGTTTTATGATTGTTATGTTGAGGTAAGGCGAGTTTTAGGTTGATCCATCTGAAATGGATCAAAGTCACACTGTCTAATAAAAAGTAACCTAACGGATTGTTCCAACCCGGTTTTTAACGGCGTTCATGTATTTTGGGTATCTAGAGACCTAAGTATGGGGACGTTTCTAATTCTAGAGTGGGGGGATATTTTAGTAGTAGCCTTTAAGCTGTAACGGGTCGTAGTCTCATGTCACAAGCGAACCGAACTGGCTCCGACCGTTCTTGAGGTGGGAAAACACAAGAGATAGTGTCCCTGACCCTTGAGCCAGTGGTTATAGGGCCTATTTTTCTTAAGCCTCATGTGTGACTGCAGTAGACGAATGTTACATAGTGTTTTTATGGCGCTCCTGGGTGTTTACGACATCAAGACTACGGAGTCGAACCCACTTGAGACAGCTTCGGGCTGAATGCCCATTCTAGAGTACCGGCGGTACGGTTCGACAGGAACGTGCAAACCTTCCGGTTGTACCGTGATAGCTTTTTAAGAAAACTCGAGAAAATTTCCTGGTGCGCTCTCCGAACGAGGCTTAGCTAACCGAGTATAGGGGGGCAACTAGGGGGACAAAAACACGAGCAAAAAGACAAAAAGCAAAACAAAAACCAAAAAAGAATAGAAAAAGGAACAAAAACCATAAAACGAAAAAAGACAGTGACTTTGACACCAGATTAGTTGGATCAAACCTTTATATTAATTAAATAGTATACCCATACTGTTTTACAAGTTCGATCGTTTCGATCAACCTAGCAATTTAAACCAGTAAACTGAATAAAGTGCCCAAAGTGGGGCGTTGTCAAGGGTTTTCAGATAGCTTGGAACTTAGCTGGACCAATAGGAGACTTGACTGGAAGAGGTGACCAGCCGAGTGGGAAAGTGGTTCAGGGACACTTGAGCTGAACCAATAGGAGACTTGACTGGAAGAGGTGACCAGCCGAGTGGGAAAGTGGTTCAGGGACACTGAGCTGAACCAATAGGAGACTTGACTGGAAGAGGTGACCAGCCGAGTGGGAGAGTGGTTCAGGGACACTTGGCTGAACCAATAGGAGACTGGACTGGAACAGGTGACCAGTCGAGTGGGAAAGCAGCCAAGAAGGATTTGGCAATTCTCGAGTTCTCAAGTTGGGCAGAACGGGTATCGTTAGAATCCACATTACATTATAGGAGATAAGTGTAAAATTGGATAAGCGAAATCCCCCAGTTTTGAGGAACGTTTTTACTTGAGCAGGCCTGGAAACAGGTCTACGGTTTTCTCTTGAGAGGTTTAGCACCCGGCGCTTAAAGTAATTTTTAGGCTTAAGAAGGGGGGCTAGAAAGGGGGGAGGTTAGAAGGGGGGCTGGTTAAGTTAGAGGTTGGCGGTTGTAAATTGTAAAAAGGGGGAAATTAGAGTAACTAATTAGTCGACATCGTTGACTTAGTTACATTAGAAATTAACACGCGTTGGTAATATTAGGTGGAGATCCAGAATTCAACTCGAGTTAAGACTGGTACGCTGGTTGGTTTGGTAGGGGGGACCGGATATAGACAGCTTTTGTGATACCCCATAAGATCACTAGTGGGGGGAGGAAAGCGCGTGGCAATTAGGTACCAGACATTTTTTTTTGGACGAAAGGTAGACATTGGTCACCTTTGAATTTCAGGTGGGCTCATTTTTCTGTTTTTATTATTTTTCTTACTTAGATTTTTGTTGCATTTTAGTGAGGATTTGTGTTTGGTTTTATACGAACAGGTGATCACAAGATACCTGCGCACCTACATTGAAATAGAAACAACCAAAAAGAAGAGGGGGTCAGCATTTGGCTTTTAAGAGAGGGTTTTTGGGAAAATTTTACTAGAGCTCGAGTGGTGGTACAAGGTACGGTGGTTCAAGAAGACCCTACAACGAGGAAGACACTCCGTGACGAGTATTGGGACAAGACCGAAGAAGTCTTAAAACAGAGCAGTCTTGGGATAGTGGTCTTGGGACAGGGTCTCGGGACAGTGGTCTTGGGACAGGGTCTTGGGACAGTGGTCTTGGGACAGGGTCTTGGGACAGTGGTCTTGGGACAGGGTCTTGGGACAGTGGTCTTGGGACAGTGGTCTTGGGACAGGGTCTTGGGACAGTGGTCTTGGGACAGTGGTCTTGGGACAGGGTCTTGGGACAGGGTCTTGGGACAGTGGTCTTGGGACAGGGTCTTGGGACAGTGGTCTTGGGACAGTGGTCTTGGGACAGGGTCTTGGGACAGGGTCTTGGGACAGGGTCTTGGGACAGTGGTCTTGGGACAGTGGTCTTGGGACAGGGTCTTGGGACAGTGGTCCTGGGACAGTCTTGGGACAGTGGTCTTGGGACACTAGTCTTGGGACACTAGTCTTGGGACACCAGCCTTGGGACACTGGTCTTGGGACACTACCCTTGGGACACTAGTCTTGGGATACCAGCCTTGGGACAGTAGTCTTGGGACACTAGCCTTGGGACACTAGTCTTGGGACAGTAGTCTTGGGACACTGGTCTTGGGACACTACCCTTGGGACAGTAGTCTTGGGACACTAGCCTTGGGACACTAGCCTTGGGACAGTAGTCTTGGGACACTAGCCTTGGGACACTGGTCTTGGGACAGTAGTCTTGGGACACTAGTCTTGGAACAGTGGTCTTGGTACAAGGGTCTTAGGACACTAGCGGAGAGTACTGTGATAGTGACGAATAGTCTTGGGACGGTATAGAAATTGAAGTCAAATTACAACAAGTGCGTTTTAAGACAGAATAAGACAAATCGAAATAGGTAGGGTTAAGACCAAATTAAGGAAAATTTTTCGGAGGTTTTAGAAAGAGAATTGGATAAGGTTTTTAACACGTTGTACAGAGTTTGTTACCACAAAAAATATTTTTTTTTTACCCTTAGAATAGAATCGTGTATATAATAAAATTGTAAATAGAAGCAGTTGTAAATAGAAATAATGAGGCGGAGTAGGGTACCGGTGCTCGAAAAAAGGTCAAGTGGATCAAACACGAAGTATAATTCATCGCTGCGCGGAACGACATCAACGGGCCCAAAGATAACGAAGACGAATTTTTCAGTTAACATGGTCAGCACAAGGAGTACAGCGGAGAACAGGGCGAAAGAGGGCACGGAAGGGGAGCGAGTAGAACCCACCATCGAGATTGATCTAGAGACACCAGATCAAAGTGTGGATGAAACAAGGAAGATGGCGACAGAGTCAACTCCAATGCCCAATGCAGAGGAACCGAACCAGAAACCCATAGAGTTCTCACCGATAGATGACGCGGAAGATGCAATAGGCAACACCGAAGAAACGGTGAAAGAAGACTCTCAAGTAAAGAGGACATCTTTTACGGAAAAATTGGGAATAATGTTCGGAATAAAAACGAAAGAAAACGTGACTGAAGAACCGAAAGCAGAAAGAGCACGAACATTTGGTACAGTGAGCACGAAAACGACAGAAACCGGCCAGAATGAGGAACAAGCTAAAGCAGAGGCTAAGGCCGAAGAGAAACTCACGGCTGACCATGAAGAGACTACCATTGAGCTGGGCGACTTGTTGGCGAAATTAAATCAGATCGACAAAAGACTTAAGAACAGTGAAGATGACAGAGAGGTGATAAAAAAGGAGATAAGATACAACAAGCACGAGTATCTAGACAGTTATTTTAACCTGGCTAAGGCAACAGAGGAGAGACTCAAGGAGATGTCAGACAAGGTAGAAGCCACCAATGAAGAACGAGAAAAGAACATCAAAACAGACATGCAACAGTTGAAGAACCGATATGATGATGTCAACAGCCAATTAGGGAGCCTGGAAAGGAGAATGGACACAATGAGCAAGAGTCAAGCCGAGAGTTCGTGTGCAATACAGGCGAAGTTGGATGCAATCTTGAGAGGTTCTACTCCACAAGAAAGACCGGCAGCGGATCGTACGCAAAGCACCAGAGTTGACTTTGTAGAACCACAAAGGAACAAACGGCAATCGACACCGTTGCCCTTAACCAGGGATGCGATAAGCATAGCACCAACAACTGCGAAAACAATAATGAAGAATGGAACGTCGAATACAACGGCTGCTCCGGGAGATTCAACAGCTAACAGCAACACAGGACCAGATGCTATGACATGGGCCAGCACTTGGGAGATGATGAACAGGACTCTAGAGGCCTTCGCCACGAGGAACACTGACTCGAGCGACAGGAGAGAGGGAAAATCAAGAAAGACATTCAAGAAGCCAAAAGAATTCAAGGACGACTCCGATGGATGCATTGACACTTGGGTGGAAGTGATGAGATTACATCTAGAGCAAGACAACTTGAGTGACGAAAGGCAAGCATGTACAGCCATACTGAGCAACTTGGAAGGAACGGCATTAAAATGCGTGGTCGCAAAGAAGGAGGAAGAACGCGACACCGCGGACAAGATCTTCGAGATATTGCTGAATCGATTCGGGTCAGGCATGAAGGGTCACCAAGCGATGATGCGATTTGAAAAGAGAAGGCAGAGGGACGACGAGTCAATAGATCGGTTCCTAGATGACCTCGAGAGCTTGAGAAGGAGGAGTGACCCAGAGGAGTCGACAAATAGACGGAACTTTAGCATTGCCTCGAAGTTCATCGATGGGGTGAAAAGTGATGACTTAAGGACAATGTTAGCAACATACTACACATTGTCGAAGGACAGCGCACCCACCCCAGAAGAAATGAGACAGAAATCAAGAGAATACATGCTGATGAAACCTAAGAAGTACTCATATTCCGAAAACGGGAACACGCAAGGGGGAAGCCAACCCCAGAGGTCATCATGGTACAAACCTAGAGATGATATGGACAAGCGTAGATCATGCGCGAACTGCGGGTCAGCGGATCATCATGTGGCTGACTGCACAACGTACAAACAAGGCATGAAGAGCCTAGGTTATGCACCGGATGAGGAGGATATGAGCCAGATGGAGGAACACGAGTACTATAATGGCTTGATCATCAAGATAGGCGCCAGATGCTTCTTCTGTAATCAGGAGGGGCACTTCAGAATGGATTGTCCCTTGTTCTGGGAAGCGGTCAAGGACCAGAATCACCCCAAACATAAGTTGGCATTAGCGGCGGTGCAGAATCAGCGGAACAGGCAAAACGAGTTTGAATCTAGGAACTTGGGGGCACCAAACACCGAATTGCCGACGAAGACAGTGAAAGCTGTTACACATGTTAGCGGTGCGTTAGAGTCCGCGGCCGGAAGCTCTCTAGAGATAAATTATGAGAAAGCGGCGACGGAAGCAATTGCCAAAGTGAAACAAGATCTGGCTGCGAAAGAAATAGAGCAACGACTAAAGTTGGAGATCGAAAGACAGAATTTTAACGAAGCATTAACCGGATCGAACTCAATACCAGAGGCTAGAACGGGCTCAATGAAGACCGGGAATTGTAACACCGTGAAAATGGTGACAGGTAAACCTTTTGGGATATCGAAAATCGGAGCAAGAATAATGTCGATAATCACAGTGGGCGGACACGAGGTAACCAGAAACTTGAGCGAGCCGAGCGACCAGACGATAATGCACATTGACGTGTATGCAGACTACTTGAGTAGAATAAGTCCACAAACGACTTCTAGAGCGCTCAGGGCACTACTCACGAGAGGGGGCAGCAAATCGGTACGTGTTGATAATAGGTACACTGAAGCTTATGGTCCACACGAGGTCATGCTAAATATAGATGGAATCAACATCTATACCAAGACGATGATAACATGCGACGAAGACCTAATTGGACAAATCTATGTAGGGAAAGAAGAATTGAAAGTAAGATCGATCGGACACTGTGCCATGCTTGAAGAAGATGCAATGCACATCGGGACGGAAGCAGACGTGACAGGGCACGTGCTAGACATAAATGGCAAAAAGACTCAGTTGCGTGGATTACTTGACACGGGAGCAGTCTTGAGCGTCATACCAATCGAAACATGGGAAAAGATGGGCTTTGACAAAGGTGACTTGATAGACTCGAGAATACGGCTGTCAGCTGCAAACAAAGGGGCCCTACGGGTGCTGGGCAGGACGCCGATAATAGCCCTCAATTTGGGGGAACGTAACCTGTGGATGAGCTTCATCGTGGTAGAAAACCTAGATGAATCTGACCAATTCATTTTGGGCAGAGACTTCATCAGGAGTTTCGACGTAACGATTGATCTAAATAATGCAATGTTCAGGATACGGAACCCGGATAGGAGGTACGCAATCAAACCGGTAAATTTAATAATGGCAAATGAAAACAAAGCACCGGTATTCTTGAGTAGGAGAGTGAGGTTAAAAGCTAATGAAGCGGCAATCGTAAGCTTGAGGATGAAAAATTATAATGAACTAAGTGACAACAAGCAAGTGTGTATAGTTCCAAATCCTAATAGTCAAAGCGCTGCTGTTTTAGGAAGATCATTTTCGATAACGAAGAGCGGCCTCTGCGTCAGTGTCTTGTTGAATACCCTTGATATACCGATCACGATACAGAGAGGGAGGAAGCTGGGATATGCTTTACCGGTTAAAACTCGATATGAAACAATTGAAAACTCAAAACAAAATGAAGTTGTTGATTGTCCCAACCACAGGGACAAAATTTGTATCTTGAGACGATTGCAGAGAATAAAAGATTCTTCAGGTCTTATCAAATCACTTAAGTCAGAAACGGACGATGGGCTTTCGAGCTGTTCGAACTTTCCAGAGAGACCCACACTAGATGAAATGCAAATTGATAAACCGGTTCTGCCGGAGATTGAACATTTAAGGGGCAAACTGAAAGATGAACAGCTCGAAGCTATCAAGGACGTACTAGAGCGAAACGAGGAGGTCTTTTCAAGGCATAAGGCGGATATCGGGTGTTGTAATTTTGTTGAACATGAAATTGAACTTGAGGAAAACGCGGTACCACACAGGGAGGGGGCGAGGCGCATGACCCCACACAAATCGGACGCGTGTAGAAAAGAAATCGAAACGTTACTAGAGTATGACATGATAGAACCATCCAAGTCACCGTGGGCGTGTGGAGTAGTGATGGCAAAAAAGAAAGGCGACCAGTTAAGGTTTTGTTGTGACTTTCGATACCTGAACTCCGTCACGGTGAAGGATGCCTATCCCATACCTAGAATTGATGAGAGCCTCTCGAAGTTAGGTGATGCAAAATTTTTTACGACTCTTGATTTAGGCTCGGCTTTTTGGCAGGTACCATTAAGGAAGCAAGACAGGGACAAGACAGGGTTCGCCTGCGAGTTGGGTCTGTTTCAATGGAAACGGATGCCGTTTGGACTCTGCAATGCAACAGCCACGTTTCAGCGGCTGATGGCACACGCGTTGATAGGCGTGACGAAGAAGTACGGCAACCTGGTAATGTGCTACGTGGACGACGTGGTAATAGCGACGCCGACACTAGAAGACCACATCGAGAGGCTTGACGAGGTGTTCGCGTGCATGAAGAGATCGGGGCTGAAGTGTAAACCATCAAAGTGCGAGATACTCAAGGACTCGATTAAATACTTGGGAAGGATGGTAGATAAGCACGGCATTAGACCTGATCCAGACGCCGTGGAAGCAGTCCTAACCTGGAAATCACCGAAGACGGAGCACCAGCTGATGAGCTTCCTGGGTTTCGCCAACTATTATAGAGAATTCATCAAGGGCTATGCGGACAAGGTATACCCGATGCAACAACTAATGAGACATAAGGGCAAGAAGTTCACGTGGAACAACGCGGCAGAAGAGTCATTCCAGAGAATAAAGAAAGAGCTATGTGAGGCACCAGTACTGGGTATGCCGACAGAGAAGGGGATGTACGTGCTAGACACGGACGCGTCAGTAGTCGCCATTTCTGGGATTCTCCATCAAGAACAAGAATGGAATGGGAAGACAGTCTTGAGACCAATAGCATACGGGAGCAAGGTCCTAAGTGACACAGAAATGAAGTACGGAGCACCGAAAGCAGAGATGTTCGCGGTGGTCACCGTTGTCGAAAAATACAGAGCATACCTAGGCAGTGAGCCCTTCAAGCTGCGAGTCGACAACCGAGCACTAAGCTGGCTGAAAACGTACTCAATGGACCAGAGCTATATTGGGAGGTGGATAGTTCGCTTGGATGGATACAACATGATAATTGAGCACAGAACACGAGATAAACATCAAAATGCTGACAGCTTGAGTAAGAAGACGGAGTTCTACGAGAGGCAAGAACAAAGAGAGGCGGACAGACCTGAGATCAAAGACGGCTTCTCCTTTATGGACAAAGAAACGTACGACAGTCTTCCACTCACGAGATGGCTGGACAAATCAGGCAAACCGATAGAAGATCATCCCGAATTGCCGAAAGAGCCTCTTGAAAAGACCATCTTGAAGAAAAATAGAGGGATTCCGATAGGAATAATGCTCAAGTCCAAGATCGTGAGGGAGACACTCAAGGCAAAAGGTTATGATCTCACCCAGGTAGAGGAGGGAACGGTCCGAATAGATGAAGACTTAATGAGGTTGCTTGAGAAACTATCAGATGACAAGCCCGTGATCCAAGGGAAAGGTCAGGAGGCACCGGAACTAACCATACTTCGGAGAGAAGAAACAGTGAACAATACTGACGTCTCAAAAGGAAGCATCACTGATAGCAAGGAAGTTGTGCGATCACTAGTTGAAAAAATCCCCGACAAAATTCTGGAGCAGACAAAAGTCAGGGATAAGAAAGTAACATTCAGAGAAGAAGTTGAACACCTGGGACTAGATCAAGAGTCCGGGGAGTGGTCCAGATTCATGGAAGAAGACGAAACCGGAGAAGGGAAATTGTCCGGGGAGCGTGAAGAATGGGATGAAGACTCGGATGAGAGCAGCGAAGACCAAGACAGTCTATGCATGATACTGGCGGAAGAGAAGATAAGACAGCACGACAGGGAATTACAGACGGATCCATCTTCAGGGACGTACAATCTGGAAACACAAGAGGTACGAGGTGGTGAAGAGCTCGAGAAAATAGCAGTTTCAAGAAAACCACTAAGGGAACTATCGTGCAACTCAAACGTCAGAACGAATCTGGTACCAGAAGACGACATGAAAATCGTGAAAAGGATGATATGTGTGAAGCTGAGTGATGACACCCACAACCCTGGTGAAATGAATGGACAGATCATGGCGCTAAAGGAGCACGTTAAGGCGAGATACAGGCTGTCTGACCTAATAAGGGCCCAGAAGAATGACAAAATGACAAGTAACCTCTCCAAATGGATCCATTCGGGAGTCAAGGAGAAGGGGGAACTTGAGGAAGACAGCTACAAGATCTTGAGCCAGTTCTACAAGGAAAAGAGAGATTTACTTTATCACACAGCTGAAGGGGTGGTAGCGTGCAAGAGAAGAGATGAGGAAAAAATATTACACAAACACAACCTCATCATACTACCACAATTGTACCAAACGGAGGTGCTTTTCAGATCACACGACCAGATGGGCCACCAGGGGATAGATAAAGTACAACAAAGGATACTTCACAGGTTTGATTGGCCGGGAATGAGAAAAGCTTGCGAGAGATGGGTGAATGCCTGCCTAGCATGCCTTCAAGTAAAAGACCCAAGGAAGATGAAGTTTCCCCTCAAGTCTGTCGAGAGTTCGGAATTCAATGAAGTGGTGCAGATAGACCATCAGAAAATCTGCATGACGGAGTCGGGTTATAACCAAATACTAGTTATAATAGATCACTTCACCAAGTTGGCGGAAGCGGTTCCGTGCCAGACAGCCTCGGCAGAGGAGACATGTGATCACCTGATAACGCATTGGATATCGCGATATGGTTGTCCAATGACTTTCCAGTCAGACAACGGCAAGGCTTTTGTGGGGGACTTGACAAAAGAATTGATGAAGAGATCACACATTGCTCAAGCGCACTCGACGACCTATCATCCACAGACCAATGGGTTGGTAGAGAGACAGAACAGGACACTGGTCAACATGCTCAGGGTGTACTGCTCGAGATACATGACGGACTGGGACAAATACCTGCCACAGGTAGTAGGAGCCTATAATAGTACTCAGCACTCAACGACGGGTATCAGTCCTTTCATGATGTTGACAGGCAGGGAAAGGGCAATGCCTATAACATTCTTTTACCCGGAGTACGAGGGGAAGAGGACGTCACCTCAAGCATACGTGAAGGAAGCGATCAAAAGACAACAAGAGCTAAACGAGCTATGTCGGAGAAACACGGCGCAAGCGCAAATGAGGCAACGCAAGAAATATGACGAAAAGATACTAAGAGCAAAGCCATACGAAGTGGGCCAATACGTGTGGGTCTTCCAAAATGTCATACCGCCCAAGGGAACAAAGAAACTACTCAAGAAATGGAGAGGACCGTTCATGATTACGGAAGTACATCAACAAGGACGGTTCTATCGCTTGAGTACAGGGCGAGCAGCACATTACGAAAATCTGAAGCCTCATGTCCCGTCCCCGGAGGACTGGTGCCTACCAAGAGACATGGAAGGTCTTGAGTACCTGGTGGTGGAACCAGCGTGCGAAGTGAATGAGAAAGGCACTAGAGAGAAAAATGATGGTAATGAGAACTTGAGTTTGGACGACAACGAAAAGATAGAAGTGGAGTCGGATGCAGGTTCATTTGTAGAAGAAGACTGGAACGACCCAGAGCAAAACGAGGTACCGAAGTGGATGGAGCCGGATCGACCAACACCACCGGAAACCAGGACTGGCAATCGTAAACGCACAGGCATGAGGTACAATAGGTACGGGGATGACTTCTTGATCGATAAGATACAGCCAGACAAGTTGGGCGATGAACTACTAAGCGCAGGCGAACTGGAAGCCGGAGAGGAATGGCAGGTCATTGACGATGGTGGACATTATCCGCAGGATGATTACTCGACGCCAGAATTGGAGACGGATCTCGAGCAGAGTGAAATAGAAAGGAGGGAGAACACGAACTTGAGGATTCTAGAGTGGATGCGTGATGTCAAGGACGAGAGCCACGAAGGACAAAGCATTCAGCAAGTCGATATATCAGCAGCAAATTACATGAAGACAGAGGACCCTCTTTTCGGATGGACAGCAACAGACAGGCCACTGGACATCCCTAAGGACAATTCAGACCCGACTACATCGACGGGGACGTCGATAAATATTTTTGTCCGGGGAGTGGGGGTAGGACTTACCCACACCGAAAATTTGATGATAAAGAAGCTCAAGGAAGTGAGGGAAACAAGCGGATTGGAACTGGAGGAAGAAGAACCAGAGCCTACCATAGGAAGGAATTTCAAAACGAAATTCGAAATACCCAATGAATACTCAGAGAACATCATGATAACAGATAGCGACTTCATCCTGTCAAACAGGACCAGCGCGATCTGCATCACGGCGGATATGAGTTTCAAATCAAGATTGGAGGCTGACTTCAAAAGAGAGTACCAGAACGTAGAGTTTCTGTTCAGACAGAGGCCAGGACTGGGAGGCATAGCAGCGCTTCCACCGTCAGTGGCACAAGTCCCGGGCAAATACCTCTGCTTCCTAGTAACGAGAGTCAACGACAGAAACACAATTGATCCCGAACACGTGATATTGGCACTGACAAGACTACGTGACTTCATGATTGAAAGAGGAATAGTGGAGGTCTCGATGCCGGTGTACGACCCAAACAGGGGCAAACTGAGCTCGAGGGAATTGTACGCTATCCTACATGTGGTCTTTGCAGAAACAGAGATAATGGTGCATCTTCACAAGAAGTACTACTTGAGCATCGCCTGAGTCGGGTACATGGAAGTACCAGGTCGGGTGTGAGGGAGGAGTCTTGAGTCAGGTACTGGGGTGCGGCGCAGGTAAAGGGATCTTAAGATGTGATTGGCATGACAATTGAATTTTAAAAGAAAGAATTGATGGTGCTAAAACATAAAATGAATCTGCATGTTCTTAAGGGAGATCCAATCAAATTGTTTTAAGTGATATGTGAATGATAAGATTTTAATCATATGGGTAGAAGGGGGGTCTCTAGGTTAGGAACGTGACATACTAAGTTTTAATGAGCTTTATGTTTTCAGATCAAGTTTGAAAACAAAGTTGAATATCCAACTACACTCAAGCGAGAAACAGAAAAAGAGAATCTTGATTGAACACGCGACAATCCGGATCTACAGCAAGTGCTTGCAAGAGAAGATTTCTAGAGATTTCTTGAATTGGGTAATACTTGAGTTGGTAAGGTAATTCTTGAGTTGGTAAGGTAATTCTTGAGCTGGTTGACATCTATCTACACACATCCCGAAGTTATAAAGAATGGCAGACCGATTCTGGAACTCTATGCCCACGGCTCTGCAGAGGCCCACTCTTGACGAGCTGTACAGACGCTTGAGGGACCTGGACCACACCCAGATCGACGAGAGAATGGCGGTGATGCTGAATGCGATCCTCCAGTTGGAGGACCAGGGCGAGTGCAGGGAGTCTGCGACGGAGGCTGTCTTGATAGTCGGCTACACCACTGAGGGCATATCAAATCGAGCACAGACCAGATGGTTGTCTTGGAATGCGGATGGAGGAGTAAGGGGCTTTGACTTGGCAAGAAATCCTGGCCTGAGTAACAACACCGAACACGGCGCAGGAGAGTTCCCGCTACCGACGAGGCCAACAGCGAGATCCACGGGCCAGAGCTCGAGTAAGGTGCCGTCGATGTCGCGGGCGCAACAGACGACCGAGGCATATCCGGAGCTGGGAGTCCTAAGGAAAGAGCTTGAGAAGGCGCTGAAGGAAAGGAATAAAGCGAACCTCGATCGGGATCAGGCGAAGTTGGATAGGGAGAGGCTTCAGCTGGAGAGAGACCAGGCAGTCGACGAGCGGGATCAGACGTTGAAATTACTTGAGATGCTAAGGGCGGAACATCAGCAGGAGCTAAAGGTGCGGGAGAACGCCGCGAATCGTGATCAACTAAAGTCGGAGTTGGAAAGGATAGAACAACGACAACGCGAGCTGGACGCACAAAAGGGAGCCAGGTCAAACGAACGAGTGGTGACAAGCTCAAGGCCAGAGTCGCGCATGGAGGTGGATGAAGCTCCCAGGGCTAGAGGACGGTTCAACCTTGACCGCGAGGCCAGGGAACACATGAGTGAAGGGTTGGAGGTCTGGATACCGAATGACGCGACGCCCTCCTTGCGCAATCTAGAGACCCAACCTGTACGTCCTCTGATGGATGTGGTGTTACCAGGATATACACCAACCTCGACCTCGAGCGGTAGTCAGGTGAGTGGCGCCTCATCGCGCCTGAAGGAGCTGGGCGAGAAATTGCAGCAGCAGAGTCGTGAAAGAGCGACAAGGCCAGAGCTTCCCCCAACTTGGAGGGAACAGCCGGTCAGAAACGTCGTGATCGCGAGCTACAAGAAGAACACAGAGGGGAACTACCACAAGCATAGTCGGCTGGACTGGAATGCGGAACAGCAAGCCAGGAGGGACTGCTTCCACGACGCAGCCTGGGTGCAGTATCTAGCGCCACCTCGTGTGCCAGAGGGTGCGGTTCACCTGATTATAGGAGACAGCCTGGTGCGGGTGTTGACCCAGATCCGGTCACATTGGCAGACGGGAGTCTTGAGTTTCGCTGGAGCTGCTACGCCACAGATGTTGGCAACTCTGGACATGCTAGGAATGACCAAAGTTTACACAGTCACCTTGATGGTTGGGACCAACGACGTGTCGAGAGGAGAAGCAAGGAAAGTGACGAGGCTATGCGACAAGATGAGTTGCCTTCTTGAGGAGCTGAGGATCCAAATGGATCCCATCCTGCTGACGATATGCACGGTCCCCTATAACATGATGTTTGGTCAACACTCCCTAGAGATGAACCAGAGGGTGCGGAGCCTGAACAAGGCGATCCGAGAAATACACCGAAACAGTGTGCTTCCTCTCAGGCTGTTAGACGTTGCAGAACGCATGGAGAACAAGGGATTCCCTGAAGACACCTCGAAAGATGGAATCCATTTCGATAGGCCGAGGGGAGCTGAGTGGCTGAACGACGTCTTCCAGGAACACATAAACACGCTAGAAACGGACCTGCTGGAGACAGCCCAATTCACTTTAGGGCCACCTCCCAACCCACCATTCCTTGCCTCGAGGGCCTTGGCTGGTCGATTGGGAGCGAGAGTTGATACTAGAGATAGCTCGAGGAGCAGTCAGACCCGATTGCAGAGTGCCACACCAATGGAGTCAGAGGAGGTAGAGTCATCAACACCTCCGACCTCGGCGATGTCCTCCGTGGTGGTGGCAGATGGCAGGAGAGAAAAGAAGTCTAGGGAGACTACCCGCTTGAGATATCCTGAGAAGGTGAAGGAACTGGATCTAGAGACTTTGGAATGCAGACGAGAGTTGGCGGAAACCCTGGGGATCGAACGAGTGTCGCATGAGGACTTGAATAGACATCATTGCGTAGACTGGTTGAAAGCACACGAGGCGCATTTCTCGAGAACGAAGTTAATGGAGACTACAGACCTGACTGGAATTCCCACAAAAACGATCATGGGACCCATTAACTACAGGCCTCTTAAGCAGCTAGGGAGTCCTGGACTTATAGCAGAACCTCCCAAGCACCGAACTGGCATCGCCAGGATCAGGTTGGCAACCCCGGCGCAATTGAAGGTAGTAGACAAGCTACTCAACCCGGGGGGAATGGAGTTGCCTGACGCTGCTTACGAAGGTCCAAGGTTGGCAGAGGATCCCAGGTACGGGAAGCCCTGTGGCGGCACCCAATTGGCCAAGACTCTGGCAGTTTATGATAGAGCAGATCCAGCTGCTGCAAGAGTGATCATTGTGGCGGGATCAGACTTCGAAGGAACGTCTCCCAAGTTGTTCTGGCCGGAGACTCTGGTATACTCTTTGCCAGGAGCCGAATTGAACCAGATGTTGACCCTAGTGGTGGCAATAAAGTCGGAGATGCCCTGTGAACCTGAGCTGCTATTGTTTGCAGGAATGAATGACCACCTGCACGCGATGGGACTTCTTGAGCAACTGAAGGGCAAGGAGATTCCGACATCAAAGAAGATATGGGAGGCTATTCAGGCGTTATTTGCGGCGATGAATGAGGTACAAGAGAACGTAGCCTCGAGATTTGGGTCCAAGACAAAGGTGGTGTTTACCACATCCCCAGGATACGCCAGCATGCCACCCGCCCTACAATTCGTGTATGCGGTCTTAATCTTGATAGCGGAAGGGAGTGAATGGCGGATTCTGATGGCAGCCCCCAATCGAGAGCTGGAGCCAGTAAACTTGAGACTTTACAGATCAGAATTACCAGCGGCATGGGCTGACATATCTCATGCGCTGAGGGGCTTTTACGGACTAGCCGATGTCTTGATTGTATTGGATGAGGTACTCTTGCTAGAGATATCGAACTTTGCTAGACAACTCAAGTTCAGCCCAGTCATCGGGGACGACCACCCGGCGATAAACCAGTTGACGGCCAGCCTGTGGTTCCGGAGTATGGATGTGAAAGTCGCAAATTCCACCAGCAGGACTAGAGGTCCCGGCAACGAGAGAAGAAATGTGGTCGAGACGGAGAAACAGTTAGAATCGATGAAATATCGCTTGACCCAAGAGAATGGCTGGTGGCCATTCCTGACACCAAGGCTGGAGAACGCCACGAATAAAACGAGGGAGGAAGCACCACTCCTCGTGAAACAAATCTGGAGTTTTCTAGAGAAGCAACTGGAGCTAGCTGAAAGGAGAGACATGACGGTGGTTAGATTTGTCTCGGCCGCCAATGAAGTGACGATTGGAGGATTTTGGAGAGAGCACGCCAACGGCGAATTGAAGACTAGGAGAGATTACGAGATTCTCAAGTTCTTGAGTCCTTGCTGGGAGAGAGAATTCTTGGCAGGAGTGTTCGGCACCACGGCGACTATCTTCGGAGCCTTCGTGCAGGAGATACTGGGCATGCCCATCAGCCTGCTCTTGGCCCTGTATTTGGTCTACCCCAGATACTTGTTCAATATGGGTCCAGCATATATGTTTAGTCGGGGAGTGGAGACACTTCGAGTTGATGGGTACCTGGCACTAGTGCTCTTGACCCATGGGGAATTGGTGTCGTTTCATCGGTTAATGGAATATGGAGAACCTCTGTCTATGGGGAGAGTCCACACGAGCATTGAAACCAGCTCCTACAAGTGCGCCGCAGGGTTGAAGACACTACTGGTGCAATACCTCATGATGCAGAATCGATACATGACGGGTGAAGATGAGAACCCAACCTCGAGAGAAGAATGGGAGAAGGCGAACAGAGGGATGCCTCTGTTGACGGACCTGTGTCTGGCAATGAGGTCGGACCCAATGGGGATAATCCGAGGTCTGGAGGAGGTGGTGACCTGCATCTATGGTCCAGCAGTGACGTACGCGTTTCCAGATCCCCTGGTGATAACGTATCGTCACTCGGTGACGCACTTGAGTCTCATCAGCGTACTGGATGGTGCAGCGCTGAATTGGTGTCAGCAGGAAGTGCTCAGGGCGCGTATGAGCAACACGGTACTCTTCGGAAAAGTGAAAGATGCTGAGATGATGGTGTGCAATTTCAGGGGACAAATGCAATGCAGAATGGGAGGCAAGCGAGAGGGCCCTATTGAAATGTATCCCAAATTCTGGAACTTGAACCCATTGACGGCGGACGGACGAGAAATCTTGAGAATTCCTGCCTGGAAGGAGTGCTTCGCACTGGTGAAGAGGGAGCTAGAGACCATAATGGAGAAAGAAATCCTCCCGGCAACCATGCCTGAGTTCCCAATAGTCAGGAGGATGACCTTAGGAATGAATAGTCCCTTGGTAGTTCCCTCCATAATGGCGAGGATGAGAGCGGAGGAAATGCAGAAGGATTTCACTGATGGCTGGGACCCCCTGTTCATTGGCTACACGGCGGCGGTCTACTTCCATACCAGCGAGATGAAGGTAAATTCGTGGACGACGCAAGCAAAAAAGAGTAGAGGTTCGCAGCCCCCTGGATATGAGGTGCGGAAAGTCTTGAGGACTCTTGAGAAGGAAGGACTTGAGAATATGCTACCCATATGGGATGATGGCAGGATGATCGTGATGGAGGGACACGTCGCACTGGTGGACGACATGAAATTTGCCACGAGAAAATATAAGGCGCCCTATGGCTTGGAACAGGTGGAAATAAGACAGGAAGGAACAGAACTAGATGCAGCAGGTCAACTGCACGTAGCACTGACGGAATACAAAAAGCTGGATCCCGCGACACCATCACCACTGTCCGTGGACACACCTGGAGACAAGAGGAGCGGACCCGTCGAGGACCGATTTAAGAAAATTCTCGAGAGAAGGAGACATGAGTCAGAAGAAGAGAGTATGGATGAAACTCTCAGTGAAGCTGGTGAAGACATGGAAGTGGGGAATACGCCTGAACCAGGGCCATCAGGGGAGGAGCTCACCACTCAAGAGCTGTTGAAAGATTTGAGCGAGGAGAATTGGGCAGATACTGCCACACCACCCCTGATTCCGTCTCCACGGAAGAACCTAGAGTTGCCATTGGCAGGTGAAACCTTCAATATGGGGATGTTACTCTTGAGCTCGGAGGAAAGGGAGAAGAACACGTTCGAAGGGAATAGGGACATATTCTTGGGATCTCTCGAGGATGACGCTTGGCAGGAGTTCCTGGAGGAATTCAATCGAGAAGTGGGCAGCGAGACGACGCTGGACAAGTTCAAGAAGGAACTGTGGGACGCAGTAGTGAGATTCGGGGAACCGCTCCTGATAGGAACGGGCCTGGATGAGAAAGCAAGAAAAGAGCTGCTGAACAAGCTAGTGGAGCTGAGGAACGCACGATCGAAGACTAGAAAAGAGAAATGTGAGGACAGCTCTACTCTGAAACGAAAAACTGTGGATAAAATGGTTGATGATATAAAAAGGGATAAGGTTGGGACTAGTAATATGATTAAAAGTACTAATATCCTTAAGGCTCGAGCAGGGGGGAGGCAAGAGTTGGAAGGAGTGGATGGAGAGGTAGAATCAATGATGATAGCCACCACACCCTCGAGCAGAGACGTGAAGACTCGCAAGAGGAAGAGAGAAGTGGAAGGATGGGGTAGTCCTTCAGTGGATGCTGTTTCGGAAGGAAACTTGAGAGAGACGGCGCCCATCGTTTTGGCCCGATGCAAGACGGCGGCATACAAGAACAGCTCGGAACTCAGGAAACCACTTGAAGTAGAAAAGGAAATAGAGGTTTCCACCAGTTCTACGTCAGAAGAAGACTTCAAGCCTCAGAAGGTAAACGTGAAGAGAGGTTCAACGAACGGACAGGTAGGGGAAGTGGAGATCGGCAAAGAATGGATCTCGAAGGCACATCAGGACATGAGCAAACAAGTGACGAGTGATCCATTGGAGAGGAACAAGACGAGGAACACTTCCCGGACGTGGTGGGTGGCCCTCGAAACATTGAAGGAAATGGAGGACTGCTTGAAGAAGTTGGATAGTGGAATAGCTCGCAGGCGACGCAATTGGGCCACCCAGCAGAAAGCCGAGGTTAATAAGATAGAGATGGCAAGTCATCTGAAGAGGTCCTGGCAGAGTTTGTTGAAGGATCATTTTGAAGAGGCGATGAGAACATCCTCATCAGCACCGCCACTAATGGCGAATCCCTTCGTTAGAACTGCGGGACAATTAATGTTCACCTGGAGTCTGGTGGGAATAGAGTTGGAGACATTGACCTCGTATGACAGGCTGAAGCTGGGAAGCAAGAAGCTAGAGGTGTATCAGGCACTGATGCAACACGTGGCCAGGGACAATTCAGGCTTGAGCCTGGCTAGGAGAAAAGATGCCACATGTTTCTTGAGATGGACAATGTCAATGATGTCTGATAGCACCATCCTGGCATGCCACCAGAGAGCAAGTGGAAGTAAAACCATGGAGAGAAGGGTCTCAACGATCATCTTGAATGTATATCAAAGTACAGGAATAGAGAAAGAAGATGGTTCCAGACTATCCTTAGAGAGCCACCGAAAGCTGGACGAGGTACGGAGGTTCTCTAATAAGAAGTTCGAGGAAGAACATGATGTTCACCGTAACCTGGCCTCGTCAGAACAGTACTCGAGACTCAGTGAGAAGGGGGAATACCAATACGTGTCTGGAGTGCTGGGAATAGCCTACAATCCCTTCTTAGACTCGGAAGCTGGAGGAGCCCACAGAAACCATGAGGTAGCGGAGCTGCTGAAGTTTTGGACAGAAAGAATAATGGAGATAGACGCGGTGGAGAAAGAGGGGCCGAGCCTGGGCCTGATTCTTGAGAAAACACCAGAGGTGATAAGCATGCCGCGCTCAAACAAGAGAGTTGAAGTAAACATGGGCGGTGGAAATGGCTTGTTAACCACGAACTTGGGAGTGATATGGAAGCTACTAAGACCCTCCTGGTGTCCACATCCCCATGCGAGTCTAATCGAGGAAACCACCGAGCGAGTGAGGTTAGCACCAACGGAAGATGAAGATCTGGCGAAGTTAAGTGTGCTGCATAAGCTAATCACGCCCCAGATGCAAGAGCCAAGCGAAAGGACGAGCGACCCCGGGTCAGCAAAGAAATTGGAGCCGGGTAGCTGTCTGGATTCGACGTGTGGGAACGGAGAGCACATCTGCGATGGACGGTCATGCGTCAGGATACTGTCGTTTCAAAAAGAAGACCTGGTCACTTGGTTCGAAGACATCACAGAAAGGGAGAAAAGTGAAGTGCAAATAATAGCGGAATGTTACGCGAGAACCACGGTGAATATAGCGACAGCTCTCGGATTCTTCTCGAGAATGTGTGGTCTGCAGGCACTGGAGAGACTGGAGTCTGAGCATCATTTAGTGACGGCGTTGAGCGTGGAATCATGGCCCGGGGTGTTGCAGGTGACTCAAAAACACATCCGGAGCTGGAAAGTTGGTCTTGAGGCGGAAATGGGATTTCCCCTGAGCGAAGCTTATGGCTTGCCATTGAACGCGAAATCGCTGATAGGGTCAATGATGGCCAACTTGTGCGGAAGTCACTACCCGCTACACATGGCGATGGTGGAAGTGTCCAGCCAGAGAATACTGGTGGACAAGGCCTTCTCAGTGCCCAAGTGCGTGAGGTTGGCTCGGATGTCGCATCACTCGCACAAGTTGTTGAGAAAAATCAAAGGGACAGTACCAAAAGAATTGAGAGATGACTTAAGCGAAATCTGGGGAGAAGATCTTCTGAAGTTGGAAAGAGAAAACACAAGCGATCACGAGAGACAAAACGTGATCGGGAAACCTGTGGGAAGTACTCCGAACCTGGAAGACAACGACACGATGCACGAGAAAATGATGGAGCTTGAGCCTCTCTTGGAAGCCTCAGGGGAGCGTAATCTCAGGAGCATTGAGATCTCTCATGGGGAATGCCCATGCCACTGTTTGGCACAAACGGTGTGGTATCCAGATCACAAGAACCTTTGCCTGGTGTGGGATGTGGAAGAGATTCGGTCGATCGGACTACCGGATCACCGGCAGAAGGTGACGCTCTTAGTAGTGAGTACGATGTTAGCTCTGAGATGGATAGAAGAGAATATAACGAAATATCGGGAGGCGACGACGCCAACGGCTGAGTCAATATACGCGATAGACTACAGCAGGAGACTTGAGTTGTTTGAGACTGCGTGCAAAGTATTCGCCATACCAACGGAAGTCAGGCACGTATGGAGTCGCTTGAGGTACTTTCCATGGTTTCGGGCGACACTGACGTCTTGGTTGTACAGGGCAACGAAAGATCACATGAGAAAACATCAAAAGGAGTATCGACAGTTCCAGGCCGAGATTGGGCCGGAAGCTTTCAAGAGACCCCTGCTAACCCATCGTAATGCGATCACGACGGGATGGAAGAGAGTGGGTAAGATGTCTAGAGACAACACCAAAGCGAGGGAGTCGATACTAGAGGAAGACCTGGCGAAGAACGTGAGCTTGAGCCTGCACAACTCCTTTTGCTTGAACCGAGAAGCTAGGGTGAAGGCACTACCCAACCAAGCAAAGAGATTGCAGGAGCAGAGAGAATGGATGCGATCCTATGAACAGCTGAAGGCTTGGGAGGAGATTGTGATTAGTTCCGATGATGAAGAGGAACTGTTGAGACAGTTTGCCGCATCTAGCACTTCAGGAGGCAGTACCTCCAAGGCGAAGAGCACGAGATGAATGGGCAAATCGGATGGATCTTGAGTCTTGAGAGGGAAGGGGGGCTTGAGTGTGAATCCGAGTGAAACTTGGATTCACGAAAAAGAAATTTTAACAAAGTAAATATTGTTACTAATATACTATATCTATTATATAGATCAAAATGCTGCATGACAATTTCCTGATTGAATAGGACAAAAGAGATTTTTAAATGATTGGCTTGAAAAGCGAAAATTCAAAGGTGCAGGTAAATGCAGATTTTGATTGCTGTTTAGCAATAGTGTGAAAATTTTAAATGGTCGTGAATTTTGGGGTGTAGATAATCTTGAATCTGCTGCAAACTTCTGTAAATGACCACTGGCACTGTATCTTGAGCAACACTCGGTTTTTCTGGGACTCACTGGCAGAAGACAGCGCGCGATGAGGACATCGATCTCGAGTCCGGGGAGTATGTGCCAGTCGGTCATATTTGGAAGTTTGACCTTGAGAAGAGCAGAAAATACTTGATTTTGAAGTGAAATTTAATTTTTCAAAATTTCGAAAGGAACATGTCATGCACGATTTTCTCGCGATAACTGAAAATCAGAAAAAGAAATCAGAGCAATTTTAGAACAATTGCGGGGAAGTTGTCAATTAAAAACGAGTGGGAAATTGCTATTCGCAATTTCCATCATAGTGAACGAGAGTAGAGCTGTCCTACTTGAAATAGAAGACAGAGTATCCCCGAGAGAGCGATTACTAAAGTTGGACCAGAGTGAACCTTCAGCGGAAAGGCGGACAACTGGAGTGTCCCAACGGTCCAAGAGAACTCAAATTCTAGAGCATGAACTTATCCTTGCTGTCCAAACTATAAAACATTAAACTTATCTTAGTTATTTATTTCTTGAGTTAGTTACTGACTGGATTATTTTCCCAACTCTTGAGAGCGCTGATATGTGAGTACGAATTTAAATTCTAGAGTGTGTTTTATGATTGTTATGTTGAGGTAAGGCGAGTTTTAGGTTGATCCATCTGAAATGGATCAAAGTCACACTGTCTAATAAAAAGTAACCTAACGGATTGTTCCAACCCGGTTTTTAACGGCGTTCATGTATTTTGGGTATCTAGAGACCTAAGTATGGGGACGTTTCTAATTCTAGAGTGGGGGGATATTTTAGTAGTAGCCTTTAAGCTGTAACGGGTCGTAGTCTCATGTCACAAGCGAACCGAACTGGCTCCGACCGTTCTTGAGGTGGGAAAACACAAGAGATAGTGTCCCTGACCCTTGAGCCAGTGGTTATAGGGCCTATTTTTCTTAAGCCTCATGTGTGACTGCAGTAGACGAATGTTACAAAAGGATATCAAGAAATCATGTTTTTTGATTGGAAAATACAACTCGAAAAAATACAACTCACACGCGATTTATCAGACAACACAATGATCTATCAACGAATTCGATTACCTTGTAAAAACGATCAAGGCTTTTGTGACCCTACAACACGAACACAAGCAACAATTGTTTGGTTCCCCGAAGACACATGTACAACATTTCAAGTAGCAAAAATACACGCTCGTATGATAAAATTTCACGAAAAATATTTTATACAATCAATTCCATACGAACAAGTCCATCCATCATGAAAAATAAGTTCTAATTTTAGAAACATAGACAATATAGAAAATAAATTGACACGTTTTCAAATATATCAAGAAACAGAACTTGCATGTAAATACAGAAATCCACTTCACAAAACACAATACTCCGAGATATTAGTTGAATACGAAAAAGGATTCGACATGACCACTGGAAAAGTAAAAATCGACCCATATGCAACAGGTCATCCTCTAAACGAAGGAACATCATACATACCAGTTCATTTTCAAAAAAATACAGGTCAACCTGGTGGACATTTAAAGCCCCAAGACGATCAAAGTACACGTTTACAAGACCTATCACTAATGAATAGTACATATTTCGGTAATATCCACTATGATATTCACTTAGATATGAAACTAGACTACACGATTAGCCGAATGTTTCAAGAAATGTCACTCTCCGAATTAGAAACACTACACCAACTATGCGAATTAGAAAGAACACAAATATTACAATCACTTGCACTAGCAGTATTAAAAATACCCTACGCAGGATATTTACTATCAGGAAATAGATCAAATTTTTTAGACTACGAAGGAAACATTTTATGGTTTTATACTTGTACCAAAAAAGTATCACCAGTATACGTTTTTGAAGACAAACGATGCTATAAAAGAATCCCTATCTTTTATAAGAATAAAGTACATTTCGTTGACACACTTTCAAGAAGAACCTATTTCTGGGATACCGCAGTCCCATGTGGATCAGAAAATAGCCACAATGTAGTACAAATAAACCCTGATGAAGATAAATTTTACCTTCTCACCCCATATCCCACATTAATGCAATCACTCAAAAAATTTTCACCAGAAAGCATTCGTGCTATCGCTCGAAACCCAAATATAGACTTACAATCAATAGGAATATACTCAAAATCAGATATTCAACATCACATTAGAACACAGCAATTCCAAGAATTATTAACACAAATGGACAAAATACATAGACAATCAATTGACCAAAACTTACGCAAACTTGCCGAAACCGCAGGATTTGCAGACATCTATACGCAAGACTATAGCGGATATTTTAAAGACATTAAAGATTATATATATCTAAACGGTGAAAAATACCGTCCCCAAGATATATCACCTATCAATATTTTTAGCTTTGTTACACTCAAGAATGAAATTCTTGATTTTCTAGGATGGCCCTACTACATCTTAGAAAAATTGACCATTTTATACGCAATGTTTAACTTTATTGGATTTCTTTTTTCACTCTTAAAAGGAATCTATAACACATGTGCTATACACACACAAGTCAATAGACAAGCAAGTGTAGCACGCATACTATTTGCAGGATTTTTTGGAATTTTTTCTACATCAATAAACAAAATTCTTTTAGATGCACAAATAAAAGAATACAACACAAAAATAGCAACAAGACAGAACACATACGACGAAGAACATAACAATGTAGACACAACGCCAACAGCACCACAGTTACCACCCCTACCACATAACCATCCTTTATCCCTAGTCCCACGTAATTTTCGAAATTTAGCAATAACAAATAATCCAAATTTTAGACCAACCATATCACAAAGTCCCATTCAACATATAATGACACACCATCCCCTAGATGAAAATATCTATGAACAAATCATAGAACAACCCCATACCACCGCTTTTCAGTCTCAAAATAATATTTTTTTTAGCCCACGATGAGCCGACAACTTGGATCCCTACACCGTTCAAATTCCCATCCAACCAACCTCACTACTCCAATTACAATAATACCACTTTTTGCTTTCCCGCCACCCGATTTCCCAACCAGTAATGTAACATCAGGCATGAATTCCGATACTAATTCACACATCTCAGTTTTATACTCCACCTCACAACTCAATAACCCGAATATTGAAACCCCCGATGAATTTGCCGACTCTGAACCATCTCCATCCAATAATTTTCACACCAACCCCTCAATTTTTTCCCAACCCCCTTTTCAACCAATGCTACCAAGTAACCCTGTCCCCACCAATCCTACACCCTCTTATGCTTCCCAAGTCACTCCAACCTATTCTTCATATCATTCAGACCGATCATCCAATTCTCCAGATACCCCCCAAATCTCCCCAGAACTAGATAATTTTATTATATTACCCTACCCTACAACAACAACCCTACCACCTTGACACCCCCACCATAAACCAAATTTCATCCACAATAGATTCATCCAACCCTCCTACCCCTACACCCTCTTCAATTTATACCGAATCATAAGCACCATCATCCATATCTACTGAATCTTCACTCAGCACTAATAGAGCTTACCGCACTTTTAAAAGAAAGTTCCCCAACCATCCTTTCCCAGCAAAACCAGGAACAGCCCGTGAATATATAAATCACCCAAATCACACTAATACAAAAGAATTTTTAGCTATCACCTTACCCTCATTTCCACAATACACCTTAAACACCCCTCACGACACTAACGAAACACGTAACTTTGTAGACGAACACGTTTTAATGCCTACTCTTCCTTGGACCTCATATTATCATTTTACTAATCCCCTCTGCTTACCTTTATCTAACACTCACATCGATATAGAACGAAATACGGACATGCTATATCGACTCACTACACCACTAACACCTAGACAATTTACTTACATAGGATATAAAAAATCACTAAAAACATACACTGCACCCCGAGCTAACGAATATACGCTAGAATATTACGATCATAACATCATCAGAACTAACCAAGATCAATTCTTAGACGATGACCGCTTCGCTAACCCACAAATCACAGAAAAATTTTTCATTAAAACACCATATGTTTTTACACTCAATATATTTGATCGCAAATTTGACCACATCATCTCAGAAGCACTAACAGACACGCAAGCCTACGAAAGTTTTAAAGAACGCTTCCAAATATTTTCACTAACCTTTCATTTCCTTGCACCACATGAAAGAGATCTGCACTGCTCACACGATATTATGTTGCGCACTAAACAAACTCACACATATACATATTATCGTTTTATCCAAAATCACTTCGACCTACACACTCCCTCCAGACAACCACACCACCGTTTTCAATTCATCAATTCCAAATACACCTCACCATTCTTTCTCAACTTCACATATTGCATTAAAGATACTAACCTTCATGGTATTCTTCGAAATTATGATCCCATAACCCAAATGTATATTTTTTGTCCCATCACCAAGACCTTCAACGCAGAAGAATCCCGACCCTTCCTTCTCCCACACGAATTTGTTCAACCTATAGAAATCCCCATTTTAGAATTCATCCACAACACTAAATTCAATCACAAATTATATAATCTAATCCAAAACACACCTTATGAGTTTGCAGTTGGCACTGAAGAACTAACCACCATTAAAGCACTTCAATTGCTTTGGCCACTGCTTCAAACTAAAAATATCATCCGCATCTTAGCTAAATTACTAACAACTTCAGATCTCATCCACGACATCTTCCCCCACGGTTTCTTCCCCGACGACTAACAGGTAAATATGAATTATACATATTATTAACTAATTAAATTAAAATTAGAAACTAACCATTCTTTATTCATGTCTTCTTTAGAATTTTAGCCTTCATCCAACGATCATCTGAAAAATTCACAAAAGAAAATAAAAATTGAAAACTTCTTCAGACTGTTTAAAACTCTATTGTTTTTGCACCAAACAATTCAATAAAAATAATACCAATGCAGTAATTTAATTTATAAATTTTTTCCCAAATGCAGTAAATCTAATAATGATGAAAATTTGTAACTTAATTTTCCCCAACAACTAGCAGTAAATTTGCATTTCTATGTAATAAATTGATAAAACGAAAATGCAGTACTAACCTTGTGATATCTCCATTCATTCGCACAAAAATTCTATCCACACTCGCACAGCTCGCCCACGAAGAATTGTTTAAATAATCAATTTCAGTTTCAAGCTTTCACACTCAACAACTCTAACACACGATAACAAGTTTCAAACTTTCCTTTAACCCGGTTGGAAAGGAATTATATACTAAACAACACTAACCAACGCAGCTTACTAAACACCACAAATCATAGAATAACAGCATGACTAAGAAAAGGAAACCAACGGTACCCAAACCGGATTAACCCAGTTTAAAACTGGATAATTTATTCTTTTGAAGACTATTATAAAGTCTAAGAAAGAGATAATAAAACACAAAAAAGTCGAAAGACAAACCCATACCAAAAACAATTTGATTTTTGAAAAAAGGACACAACCAACAAAACATAAGAAAAACCACAACAAACCCAACATAAAACGTTGTCACATAACAGGACCTCTCACAAAAACCGCATGCAATCATACTCCCACTCCTGGCCTAACCCACCAGAAGAGGACGTCCTGAGCATGCTCTATAGCCGGCCTAACCCACCGTGCTACATCCACGCTTTGTGACCACACTCCTATTTTTAATAAGAGCTACTCAAGGGTGAGTAACTCTTCAAAATAACTGAACTAAAACAAAAAGCTTTTGTGAAAACAACTAACTAAAATCATAATTAAAACACCAAACTAATAAAAATTTTATAAAATGTAAATTATACCTTGCAGTATATAGATCAGCATACAACACCAAAGACGAACATCCAAAGACAAAATGACACCACTACACTCGAAAAAGAATGGCCAACCACAATCAATATGCCGCCCACAATCACAACTCAAAGGATTTAGAGTACGACTTGACTTCGCAGAAAAGGACTTCATTGAACCAGAACAATGACCACCTCGATGTTCAAGTATACGTACAGATCCGAGTAACCAGGCATCCCCTCCACACACAATTTCCACGCCATTCCCAGACAAGGTCAAACTCAAAAGAAGTTCTCTACATGAAACGGAAAAACCTGTCATAGCCAACCATTCTGAAATCAGATTTGAGTTTGTTGCGAAAACCCAGTCGTTGTCTTGAGAAGACACAACGATTGAATCTGGGACTTCTCTAATAAGAAAACCCAGAAGAAATAAGATGTTCGCCAAATACCAACGTCCATCATCCATCCTTTGAATTGCAGAAAGACTATTCTAAAAAAACTCTGTAAAACCCGGATGGGTGGAACCTGATCTAAACTACATTTTATGATTGGATAAATTAGATATTTTACCACTGTAAAGTATTTAATATTAACCAATCATGATCCATCTAACTAACAACCCACTTATTTGTAAGTGCTGAAGTTACTTGTAATTTCAGAACCAGAGAGATTTGAATTTAACTTAGAAATTAGTTGACTCTCCAAGAAGACTTCAGCAGCCGCAATAAACCAGTATACCCTAGATCTATTGAGCCTAGCAGAGACTAGTTAAACAACCTGAGACTAGATAGTATAAGAGTAAGATTAGGATCGGTATTAGCCTAAGAAGTTGCACGAATCTATCCGGCCGAAAATAAGATAGCGTGACGAGCAGACGATGTACCCTATCCGAAATTACTCTATGAGTTATACACTTCGGTCCTAACTCATTTTGTGTGTAAAAATTCAATTGCGAAAAAATGAAAAAGTTCGAAATCATTGGCGATTCATGCGCGGTTGAATAATCAGTTCACTGCAAAGCTTAGTTTGTTATATTTCACTGCATCAAAAAAATCGAGCATCAAGCATATTTCATCAAATTCAACCGCCACAATAACAGCGGTAAATTATCATACGAAAGGTAAAACAAATAAACTTATTCAAATTCGTCTGCTCGTGCATTTTCTTTATTTTGTTTGAAACTCAGTAAGATATTGCTGTGTCGACCGTTTTCATGAAACAATTATTAAGTTTTCTAGATAATTAAATCGCTTTGTTTGCCGTTTTTCATCCAGTTCTAAGTAGTGCTTGCTTTTATCACAAACGATAGGCAATTTGTTTGTTTTGAAACTTCTGATTAGGATTGATGGTGTGAGTGGTTGGATTCGATTATGATTTAAGTAGGCTGCTCACTATTGACAAAATATTTTGTAAACCTCAACTACTCTAGTTTGGAATTTGTTCCAAACATTTTCATCATTACTAGTTACTGAGATTTAAACGGTCTCTCGTAAGCCAGCAAATTCAGCTGGCCACACAAGTATCTCGGGCTAGCTTAGTTCAATTCTCGAACTAGCAGAGGTACAGAAATTGTTTTTCCGTATTTTTCAACCTAAGGTAGAAGCATTGTCCAAACCAACTTATGAACGACACGCGACTTGGGCTATAACTCTCTGAAATGTTTTAATCCATTTTCGAATATCTTTTAATTTAGCGCAGTCCAGGTGCACAACTTTTGTTGACAAGTGTACAAAAAAACGATGAGCAATTTTTTCTGAACTTTTCCATCATTAGAGAATAGATGGCTTGCAAAATCTATACCAACGTTAGAAAATGGTAGGGAACGGTTGACTCGTTCCTAATGTAAGTTAATTATGAGTTGAGTCATATTTTTGGAAATGAATTCAAAACAAGGGGCACAATTGCTATTCTTTTCTCTAACAATTTTGCCCCAAAAACTCCAAAATTTTTCACTTGAGTTGGCAAAAATTGCTTTTAAAAAAACTTAAACTCTCATAGCTATCAATCAAAAATAATTTTAAAAAACGATTTTTTGTAGTAAAAAGATTTGAAGCTTTGCCGATTCACTCCCTTTAGCTGCCAACCGTCCTTCGACTTTCAAAAATCCATCATTCAAAAAAAAAACAGCTGAAAAAATTTTGATGTTTTTACTGATCGGTTTTTCATTTCTTAGATATAATTTTTTCCCGGATTTTAGTTTTTTGTATTTCTTGCACTAGAACTGTTATAGTTTTCAAATGTAACTTGTTCTCTGTGTTTTCTGTTTCCTAGAATTTCTGATAAACTGTAGTAACAGTTCGGCTGTTTTACTACAATTCCGGTAGCTATATCAACTTTCAAATTAGAAAAATATCTTTTCACAGAAATGTCTTTTTGTAGCATCGTTACTGGTTTCATTTTTAACAATTGAAACTAATTTTGAAAAATGATTTTTTCCAGTAAATTGATTTGAAGCTTTGGTTTGTCTTGCACTAAGATTGTTATAGCTTCGAAATATAAGTTATTCTCGCCATTTTTTGCTTCCTAGAGTTTCAGATAAACTGAATTAAAAACTTGGCTGTTTTATTACAATTTCAATAGCTATATTAACTTTCAATTTTGAAAAATATGTTTTCACAAAAAGATCTTGTTGTAACATCTTTACTGTTTTCGTTTTCAACCATCAAAGTTTTTTTGGCATATTTTTTGCTCTCTGTTACTTGAGCCCAGTCTGTTAATTCTAGTTGTTTAGAAAACTGAATTATTTCAAAAACCAGCTAACTTGGGCCTTGCCATCATTTTCTAAGGTTGATCAACTCTTGAGTCTCAATGGCTTTTGTTACAACATCTGCAGCGTTTTAATGAGTGGCTACTAAACCAACCAATTTAGTTTTTAAAATTCTCTGAATTTCTGCCACTCTAAATGCAACAAAAGAAGAAACTTTGCTTAGAATGGTTTTGATCTATGATGAAGCAATAGTCGAATCACTGTATGCGAAAAATAATTTTGCACAGAAGTATCTCTTTGGAATTCAATATAATTTTTGTTTCCCATAATAGTTATCCCAGAACTATCAATTTGAACAACATCACAGTTCTAATTTTCAACAATCAACAAACTTTTATCAGCACATTTTATTTTGCATTCTGTCATTTACCTCAATTCTGGTTGTTTGGGAAACTGAATTGGTTCAAAACCAGCTAACTTGGGCCTCCCCACTATAATCTGAAAGTGGTCAGCTCTTGAGTCTTAATGGGTCTTTTTACAACATCTGTAGGGTTTTCATGAGTGGCTACTACATGCAACCAATTTAAAATTTTGCATGTCGTTTGAAATTTTGCCAACGTTTGCAACAAAAGTAGAATTTTTGCTCAGAAATGATCTTATCCATGATAGAACACAAATTGAATACATGTATGCAAAAATTTTACTGTAAGATTTAAAGAGCTCTCTTAAGGCGTTTCAGAAAAGAATCAACAAATTTATGCCCAAAATTAAAAATCAAAGCTCTAATCTACGGCTTGGATCAGTTTTTTTTGGGCTAATTTAGATTTGAATGCATCAAGTCTGCAAATCATTTTTTCTTTACTTTTTATTTTTTAGTTTGACGGGGCAGCCATAGACATTTACGGCACAGCAGAAAATTCCATTTCCCCAACATTTTTCTGTGAAAACAAATCTTGGTATTGTCAGTTGGAATAAAAATCCATAATCACCAATCCAGTTTTTGATTGCGATTTTATTTCAGTTTCTACATAATCATCTCAATCAAGTTCAGAAATCAAGGTAAAAATTTGGATAAATCAGTAGGAGAACTTTTTGCACCCATTGGTTCACAACATTACCTGAATTACTTAGACTAACTGTTCAAGTTAAAATTACTGAACTAACGCGTTACGAGTTCTCTTTGAATGAAAAAACTACAGAAGATTCAGTAGACAAGTTTGATTCCTTGTTTATCATACTTTCTTCCTCCAATATTCTTTCAAAAAAAAATTTTCAGCGTCTGTATTGCTAAAAAAACTGACCGTTTGAAAACCGTTGTTTGATCGGAAGTGAACTAACAAACCCCATAAATTATGTCCTCCTCGCACGCCAATTTTTTGCTTGCTTATCTTTGTTGGGAGTTATGCTTGCTTATCATGCGAAACTTGCTTAACGAAACTACGTTTTAGGGTTGCAATTCTAGTTACGAAACTTAAATTTAATTTTAGAAGCTGGTAGTTTAGAAGATATAGACAGTTTTAGGAATCTTTCAATAATTGTAAACACTTGGATTTTAAAATTGAAACAAAACTTCAAATTCGAAATTTTGTAACATTGGTTGCATGCTAATGCGGGCGTAAGTCAAGGTTGAACAATAAATTTATTTTCGGCTTCCCTGTTCTTCGGCATTGAACCCCTCTTAGGGCATCACAACAGAGCCGAAATTAAAGGGTCTTATGCACTAAACGGCCAAAAATCAATATTTCTGCATCTTTCTTGAATTCGAATTAATAAGGTTGAATCTAATTTGCAATTTATGTACTCAATTTCAAATAACATGGTACTGCATTTCAATTGATAATTCAAACTGATTTTTTTGTTGGCCGACATGATCAAAACTATAAAATTTTTAATCTGCTGAAGCCATTTTTTTTTGAATTTTTCTCGTCTGAGAAAAACTTATCATGGTGAATTGAAAATAATGGTGAATTTTATTATTAGATTAACTTCAACATTTTGGTATTTTGAGCTAATTATTTTATCTTCTGGAAGTTGTGAATGCTTTGCTTGGCCATATTGGTTCAATTTGATTGGCTAATAATAGCCAATCAGACTTGAATGTATACGTTTTAGCTCAAAATATAGAAATATTGATGTTGGGCCGTTTTGTGCATAAGACCCAAAATGTATTGCTTGTTCAACAGTGCCGAAAATCATCAATTTTTGGCATTATTGAACACTTTTTCATTTTCGGCACCGATGTACTCCGGCAGTGTTGTACTGCCCCGATCCACGGGTCTAGGACAACAGGCCGAAGGGACTTCAAGCTGCATTGATTTCACGCCGATTTTTGAACTTTACAACCACCTCAAAACACTATTTTTTCATCTGTAAAACGTTGCTTTTCAAAAGCTTAGGCAAGTTTAGTCCATAAAAAGCGTTGTTCATGACAATGCACCACTTGGGATTGGCATCCGTTAATAACATCAGCCGGTTTTCGAAATGCATAAATTATAAACATGAGAAAGCCTTCAACCGTGTTTTGTTTTTCATCTTTCGTTAACATCAATTTGAGGCTCAAATAAAAACGCCAATAACTAGTGAAGAAAGATAATGAAATTCAAAATTCTGTAATAAAAGTTTCAAATTAATCTTTTTTCACAATTTTATAAGAAATTATTAAAGTCCCTAATTTTACGATTCGGCTTGAAATCCCGTCGGATTAGTGTCCGGCACCCCGATCCGCACCAAAGGTACTACTATGATAGACTTGTCCCTCGAAAAAGCAAATATGATAGACAGGTCCCGCCTGCTTTTCGCGTGTTATAATTTGAAAACTAATTGTGTATAATTGATTCATTTTGAAAATCTTGCAAAATATGTTGAGCTAGAAATTGTTTTTACTACATTGTTTATAGGGAGAAATTTGCTCGCTCCAAATTAATTTACAGCTTACCAACCGTAATTGGATTAACTTATTTGTCATCAAAACTCAATTTTTGTGGTTTATTTGATTTTTCCAAGTTAAAATTGTGAGAACGGAAGTTTTACAAATTACAAACCATAAAACCTGTTAGAAATTATACCAAGACGTTTTTCTGAATGGCGAAATCGTCTTCCATTGTCTTCTATTTTTGAAAGCAACGCCAAAAACTACGTACGGACGCATTATTTAAGCAATTTTTATAGAGGATATTGGATAACATAAGGCGTCACTGTCAATTTTTAAGCAACGCTCTTTTAAATCCAAAGTCCGGATGAATTTCAGCTAAAGGTCTTCATTTAGTTCAGTGTAAAATGTTGGGACAGATTATCTTGAATAATTAAACATCGATTTTATTTTCAAACGAAAAGTTTTAATTCAAACATTCGAACCAGTGGTTGCATGCTAACGAAACTATGTTTTAGGGTTGCGATTCGAGTTCCAAAACTTAAATTTAATTCTAAAAGCTGGTAGTTTAGAAGATATAGACAATTTTACGAATCTTTCAACAATTGTAAGCACTCGGATTTTAAAATTGAAACAAAATTTCAAATTCGAATTTTTGTAATATTGGTTGCCTGCTAATAACCAATAAAAATTTGAGAGGAAAACAACGAACACGAGTAACTTTTTGTGAATGAGTTTTTAGAATGCGTTTTGATTTTTTTTTTTTTCAGAAATTGCAGCTTTCTGCTCCAGATAGCTTCAATTGTATCTGATCAGAAAAAATAGAAGTTGAAATGAAAGTTTTAGAGGTTTTCAATAGAAATAATTGAGGCTTATTTTGCTTACCAACAAAGAACAATTTCAATTGGCAGGAATTTCACAAAAAATTTTTTTTTAAATTTTTTTCAGGGACGAAACACAATGGAGAAGAAACCAATAATTTACTTTCATTGTAATAAAATTTGATGGACTAAAATTTCACAAAGAAACAGCTGTAGAAACAATTGAACACAAATTTAGGAGTTTTTGTTGATCAAGTAGTGTCAGATATATCAGTTAATGTTCCCACTTTCGAAGAAAGTGACGGAATATTTGTGCGCGGGGTTGTTTTTTTTTCAGAACATTTTCGCCTTACTAACTAGCCAATTTTGACGGAGGTTGTTTATATCATCTGAAAGGCATTGTTATCTTGAGCTCAAATTTAAATAAATATATTTCACCTCTGAACATTTTTGAAAAATCATGGGTGTTTAAAACTTGGTATTTTGGGCAATTTGTGACAATTAGTGCGCTATCCGTTGTAGAAATTGTTCCAAATTGGTTGAGGCAAACAGACGGTGTACCTTATCCAAAATTACTGTATGAGAAAGCCACCCCGGACTTAAGACTCATCTGGTGCGACCAAATGAGTCTCGAACAGACCTGTACAGTTTTGATTTATACAAAACAAAAATAGAATTGACACTTTAGGATAGAAAACAAATTGAAAATAAAATTAGCTTTTTGCCACTTCTCAAAAATTCTAATCAAATCAAGTCAATAATGAGGCTGAAACCAAATCACATCCAGAACGACAGACCGAACCTCTACATCGTGAAACTAAAAAGCAGACCACAACAATTATTTCTCTACAAAACTATTTAAGCAGTACATTTTTACTCATTCAGGTGAATTGCAGTAAATAGAACTGTAAATCATTTTAAAGCCGCATGTTTAAATTTTTTGCAAAATTGATAAAATATATTAAAACCTAGTCGAGTACAAAAACTCCATCTACCTCAAAACTTTTTAATCTGCACTAGTTTTGTAAAAATCGTTAAATTTTTGATGTTAATTAATTAAATAATCATAAAAAATTTAGTAAGTTAAAAGCATTTATGAATATTTTTATACAAATACAAAGTTCATTGCTTCTCGAGGACTTTTTTTGTCCTCGAGGATTGATTCTTCTTCTTCAACTAAAACAAAACAATTTTTTGCTCTTAAAACAACTAACTTAGTTTCAATTCAAGAACATCAATAAGCTTCTTGGATCTTTAAACAATTTAAAATGTTAAATCTTTTAATCGAATATTATCAAGACCTATCCTTGTATATTTTATACCTTGATTTTAATCTTTTTTAGCCAGATCAGCAAAGCTATTTTTGAATATTTCAACTTTAATTTTAAAGACAAAATGTGAATTTTTCATTCACAAATTCACCCTTGGACCACTTAAAAAAATTACCCCACCTCTTAAACTTGTGTCTAACGTGCTCGAGTGTCGATTCACTCTCCAGTCTTTTTTACACCACCCAAGATTAACTGAAACTTTCCCAAAAAAACTAACCATAACAATTGATAATTTCGTTCACTCATCCTTCACTTGAATCCTACTTTTTATTGACCCAGGCCTAGAACACATCTTTGAACTAGTGAGAACTAAAATAGTATCTAATGAGCTACTTCTGTTCTAATTATACCTGAACCTTCTCCAACCCTTGATCTCATTACAAAAGGCATTTAAGTAACGTTAAGTTTTCTTCGATGCGAAGAACATCATATTTGTTTGAGAGCAGCAACAAATCATTCTAATGAAATGATACAATCTGTCTTCAATCCATCTTGCCACGACAATATACCCCGAGGGTTAGGATAATCTCACAACAAATGTAAGAACTAACAGTTTAGGAAATCAAAACTGACACCTGAACTTGGCATCAATCATGCTAACTCTTATGTCGGGAGATAACGTGGAAAACAGACAATCACAACTTCTCTATAATTCAACAAACAAAAAATACAAAAATGGAAACAATTTTGCAAATCACAATTACGACTTCTATACAAATAATAACATTAGCAATCCAATAGCACGACCACTCCTTACGACACAGTCTCAATCTAGGTAACATAGCTATACTCATTAAACAAACAAAAACCCGAAAACTCAAACTGTAAGTTTTACTGATAAGAAATATCTCAAGCAGATTGCACTGAGAACTCTACTTCACGCTGAATTTTGACCTTTACAAGCACCAAAAAAGATAGTTTTTTTTATCTGTGAAACGTTGCTTTTCAAAAGTGTAGGCAAGTTTAGTCCAAAAAAAAGCGTTATTCATGACAATGCACCACTTGGTATTGGCATCCATTAATATCATCAGCGGGTTTTTGAATGCATAAATTGTAAACATTAGAAAGCCATCAACAGTGTTTTGTTTTTCAACTTTCGTTAACATCAAAGGGAGGCTCAAATGAAAACGCCATTAAATAACGAAGAAAGATAATGAAATTCAAAATTCTTCAATGAAATCTTCAAATTAATCTTTTTTCACAACTTTATAAGATAATATTGAAGTCCCTAATTGCTTGAAGTCCCCAATTTTACGATTCGGCTTGAAGTCTCGTCCGTTTGATGTCCGGCAACCCGATGCGCACCAAAAGTACTACTATAATAGACCTGTCCCTCGAAAAAGCAAATATGATAGACAGGTCCCGCCTGCATTTCGAATGTTGAAATTTTGAAAACTAATTTTGTATAATTTATTCAATTTAAAAATTTTGCGACATATGTTGAGCTAGAAATTTTTCAGATTAAAAATTGTATTTTTAACATTATTTATAGGGAGAAATTTGCTTAATTTACAGTTTAACAACCATAATTGGACAGACTTATTTGTCATCAAAACTCCATTTTTGCGGTTTATTTGAATTTTCCAAATTAAAATTGTGAGAAGAGAAGTTGTACAAATGACAAAACATAAAACCTGTTTGAAATTATACTAAGACATTTTTCCGAATGGCGAAATTATCTTCTATTATCTTCTTTTATTTGATTGCAACGCCAAAAACTATGGACGCAAAATTTAAGCAATTTTTATAGCGGATATTGGATAACACAAGGCGTCACTGTCAATTTTTAGGCAACGCTCTTTTACATCCGAATGCCGGATGAATTTCAATTAAAGGTCCTCATTTAGTTCAGTGTCAAAAGTTTGGATAGATTATCTTGAATATTTAAACATCGTTTTTATTTTCAAACGAAAACTTTTCATTCAAACATCCAAACCAGTGGTTGCTGGCTAACAAAATTATGTTTTAGGGTTGCGATTCTAGTTCCAAAACTCAAATTTAATTTTAGAAGCTGGTAGTTACGAAGATTTAGACAAAATTACAATTCTTTCAAAAATTTTAAGCACTTGGATTTTAAACTCGAAACAAAACTTCAAATTCGATATTTTGTAAGATTGGTTGCATGCTAATGCGGGCGTAATTCGAGGTTGAACAATAAATTTATTTTCAGCTTCCCTGTACTTCGGCATTGAACCCTTCTAAGGGCATCATAACAGAGCCGAAATTAAAGGGTCTTATGCACTAAGCGGCCAAAAATCAGTATTTCTGCATCTTTCTTGAACTCGAATTAGTAACGTTGAATCTGATTAGCAATTTATGTACTCAAGTTCAAATAACATGGTACTGCATTTCAATTGATAATTCAAGCAGATATATTTGTTGGCCGACATGATCAAAACTATAAAATTTGTATCTGTTGAAGCCAATTTTTTTGAGTTTTTCTCGTCTGAGAAAAACTTACCATGGTGACTTGAAAATAATTTTATTAATAGATTGAATTTAACATTTTGGTATTTTGGGCTAATCATTTTATCTACTGGAAGTTGTGAGCGCTTTGCTTGACCATATTGGTTCAATTTGATTGGCTAATATTAGCCAATCACATTTGAATGCAAACGTTTTAGCTCAAAATATAGACATATTGATGTTGGGCTGTTTTGTGCATAAGACCCAAAATTTATTGCTTGTTCAACAGTGCCAAAAATCATCAATTTTCGGCACTAATGAACACTTTTGCATTTTTGGCACCGAAGTACTTCGGCATTGTTGTACTGCCCCGATCCACGGGTCTAGGACAACATGCCGAAGGGAATTCAAGCCGAATGGACTTCACGCCGAATTTTGAACTTTACAAACACCTCGAAACACTATTTTTTTGTATCTGTAAAACGTTGCTTTTCAAAGGTTTAGGCAAGTTTAATTCAAAAAAAAAAAGCGTTTTTTTCATGACAATGCACCACTTGGGATTGGCATCCGTCAATAACATCAGCCGGTTTTTGAAATGCATAAATTATAAAAATGAGAAAGCCTTCAACCGATGTAACATTCGCCCGAAAGTACATATCGACGGAAAATAAAGCTTAAAGGGAGAAGTTTGCTCGCTTCAACTTAATTTACAGTTTAACAACCGTAATTGGATTAACTGAATCGTCATCAAAACTCAATTTTTGCGGTTTGTTTGAATTTTCCAAATTAAAATTTTGAGATGGGAACTTTTACAAATGACAAAACATAAAACATGTTTGAAATTATACTAAGACGTTTTTCTGAATGGCGAAATTATCTTCTATTATCTTCTATTATTTGAACGCCATGCCAAAAACTAAGGACGCAATATTTAAGCAATTTTTATAGCGGATATTTGATAACACAAGGCGCCACTGTCAGTTTTTAAGCTACGCTCTTTTAAATCCAAAGTCCGGATGAATTTCAACCAAAGGTCTTCATTTAGTTCAGTGTCAAATGTCTGGACAGATTATCTTGAATATTTAAACATCGTTTTTATTTTCAAACGAAAATTTTTAATTCAAACATTCGAACCAGTGGTTGCATGCTAACGAAACTATGTTTTAGGGTTGCGATTCTAGTTCCTAAACTTAAATTTAATTTTAGAAGCTGCTAGTTTAAAAGATATAGACAATTTTACGAATCTTTCAAAAATGGTAAACACGTGGATTTTAAAATCGATACAAAACTTCAATTTCGAAATTTTGTAACCTTGGTTGCCTGCTAATGCGGGCGTAAGTCAAGGTTGAACAATAAATTTATTTTCGACTTTCCTGTACTTCGGCAATAACCTCCTCACTCGACTCACTGCAGAATATGAATGGCATCATACTACATTACTATAGCCTTCCAAACTCTTTCACTAATCTGCACTTTGAGGAAATGACCTAAGATAAAACATTTTTTCTGATTTCCAACGTCAATGCTCTGATTTAAAACTTTTTCTCCTAGATTCTAAAAGATGTTGGTTTGCAGGACAGTCCTGCCAACCAACAAGCTAAAATTAACCTACTATGCTTCTTCCCTTCGGAAATCTTGCTTGTTATTGTCCTGAATATTAAAATTAAGGAACTCTGTGGTTAGAAAGAACAATGAAACAATCTCCCTCTTCAAGAGATTATCCAAGTCTTTCATGTCACCACAAAGTGATCAGTCGTCCTAGTTGATTAAAAACAATCATGCAGGCTGGAATATTTAGATATATCTTTGCTCAAGCCTTTCTAATTAAATAGTAAGTGTCTCTAAAGCCACTAACTAAAATCAAAAAGCAAATTTACAAATGCAACAAATTCTTTAAGGTTCAAAAATTAACTAAATATTTCAGTTTTCAATTACAACATGGTTGCTTGGTTTCTCACTTGAGTTTTTTTACATACCCAATTTTTTTCTCACTTGAGTTTTTTAACTCAACTTCTTCTTTTCGTCACTTCTTTGTTTCTTCACTTCTTTTCGTCACTTCTCCTCGTCACTTCTTTGTTTTGCAATCTGCGATCAGCTCCGTTTCCGTTTTCGTTTTCATCACAAGGTTCCCAAACAATATTGTCAACAGCTTGTGTTGTTCCAGGGTTTTCACGCAATCTAGGTCCAGGGTTTTCACGCAATCTAGGCCTCCACAAACGTGACCTTCCAGTCCACAGACTTCTGCCAGACAACTAACAGGTTTGACCCAGTCTTCTGATCCCCAGCCAGGCAACTCCACTGTGTCTTCCCCGTTGCTCCTAGAGGATGTTGTCATCACATTATATATGATGTTCAGGTCACGCCACGCAGGTTACAGTCTGCGTTTAGTTCCATCTGCACATCTTGTGTCGACCGTAGTATCGAGTCAGCATTGGGACTAGGACACCATGATGGTCTCATCAGTTCCCACAGTACCATCAAGCTAGTTCTCAGTAATTCATCTGAGAATCCCAACCCAAACTCCTCTCGTTTGTGGGATTTTGGCATGGAAGGTGCAGTCACCTTCTCTTCCAATATTAGTACCAATTTGGTCTGCGGTTTAGCAGCGCTTTTAATCGTTACAATTTTCGACGTCCAGAACCTTAGCAACACTGCTTGCTCGTTATCAAAGAAGCAATCGCGTATGTCTTTGCTCAGGAAAGGGTTGCACGCTATCCCTATGACTCCGGACACGTAACTGTATGACTTCTTCCTGATCGGCCCACAATACTCTCTGGATTTCGGCAGTGCTCCCATAGATTCCTTAGTGAGTCTCAGCTCCTTGTTTGAGAATCTCCTGATTTCGTCTATTTTTGTCATGGGTTCTAGCTCTTCGGGTTCTTTCATATTCACCCTCATTGGCTTGCTTTGATGCATATCCAGCAGTGCTAGCAAGAGTAAGGCTTTCACTCGTTCATCGCCTTCTCTCAGCATCTTGACACAGGTGTTCAATGCTGGCACTGAAATCTGCTCTATCATGAATCGAATGAAACAGAGAGCGTCTCTCCTCTTCGCGCACGCTACTACTGCTCCCTCTTGAGTTATCAGATCCCTCAGGTTCGTCATAAGGAATAACTTCTCTTCTTTTGATCTTTTCCTTTCTTCTGAGTCATATTCCCCGCGAGTCAATCCCATCAGGGACCAGGCGAACCTCAGTTGTAATTCGGTTCTCACGTAAGGTACTGCCATGAGAGCGTGTATTCTCGGCGTAGTCCTCATCTCCTCTTCAAAGTACCTCAACACCACTGCTTTCCATGGAAGGCTCACCAATTGTTCTATCGTTTCTGCCTGCATCTCAGACGACGCTAGAGTCCCGTACGCTTTCTGCTTGATGGTGGTGCCTTGTAAAATTGTCTCCAGATAACCCTCCATGGCACTCTTGTCTTTCAGAGCCATTACATATCCTCTAGCCGAGTTTCGGTACTCCAACATCTCCATGTCTTCGGCGGGTTCATCTATTGACACAGTCTCCGACAATGTCAGTCGGTTATACTCCACTGGTACTAATTGTCCTGCGACACTTCCCTTTCCGTGGTTCATGGGAGACGGTTTAAAGTCTTTCATGGTACTTTCTCCACATTGACTGAGTATTTCCATTTCCAAGGTTGCTCCAGTCAGAGTGCGGTCACTCCTTATGGATTTATAACCTGATGACTTTATCCCTACCATGAGAATGGGTGGCACTATCGCTACATCAGTTAACACTCTGTCTGTGCCAGGCAATTGATAATCACCTTGTCCCAAATCCATGACTTCTTCAACTCGTTTTCTGTTCCCTGAATTGACAGCTTTTATCGATATCTCTGAATTCATCTTCGACTTTCTTGCTCTCCTCGGTATCACTTTGCTGCCTAATTTCATCTTCATCTCGTTGATCTTATCAATCACCAGTTTCGATCGCATCGTTCCCTTCCTGGTTCTTGACAGATATACCACCTCTCCTTTATCCTCTTGCGGTGTCATCTTGATGGGAGAATTCGCTTCACTTTCGTCAGTGGCTGAGTCAAACAACAACTCACTCAATCTCCCTACACACTCATCAAGTTTGTCAAGGACTTCCCGCATCAATGGTCGGTTGATACCTACTTTCAAAATGGACTGGGTCTCGTAGCTCTGAACTACTGTCCAGACTTCTTCCATGAACGCCACTCTGTCCAATCTACATCCCGTCCTACTTTCATGGTCTCGGTGATGTACTTCCCACTCTTCTTCGGGCAACGTTCCCAAGAAAAGTACTCTGGCAGCGCCTTCTATTCTTCTTCTCCTCGGTGATTCCATGAGGAGTCTTTGTTCGTTACCTTTTGAATTGCCCGGAGAGCTGCTCTCCGGCAAATTCCGTTTCATTTCCTTAAAAGCCGACGGAGGTTCCAGTGTCGAAGTGCCTTCGTCTGTTGGCTCAGCCGCTTCCAACGTATCAGCATTATTCTCAAAGTCACTGAGGAAATTGAAATCCAGGCTGGATATCCCTCCCGTCGATGCCTTTTCGTCTTCCATATCAGCTTGGTCCATATCTTGTTGCATGGGTTCCTCCGTTTGACGGCTTCCTCTCTGCCCATCATCTCCTTCTGATGTAACTTTTTTCGAGCACGAGGGTCCTTGCTTTTCAGTCTCGGCCCATTCCGGAAATCTCGGTATGATCAGTATGCCGGCTGATTTATCTTCCTCTTCTCCATGGACCACTTTTTTTTCATCACAGCCGAAGGGTGCCAGGAAGGTTCTCGTCTGCAGCGTTCCTCCTACCGTTAACTCCGGTTTCACACTAGTCAGGATCAGGGAGGCCTCAGTCAGTTCGGCCCTACCTCTCATCTTCATAGGCGTTAAGTTTTCCCGCCCATTCCTTATCAAATCCTCCAGGCTTGGGAGTCGCGGCGTTGCTTATTCGTCTTCTCGTCGCTTGATCCGTGTAGGCAAATCGTGTGTACTGTAGCACGGCGGCATTCCTCCCCAAAAAGTATGGATCCATCGTTTCCACGAATTTCCCTATCCTCCTTTCATTGGTTTCAAACGCTCCTAATCTAGGAGTTTGTACTACGGGGACTGCTCCGAGCAACATCCTTCTTATCAGAGGGAATTCAGGGATTTCCTCTGGCAGCTTCTCGTAATCACCCCAGTCTTTCGTCTCTTCTCTCACATTGTGGTATGCTGCAGTGAGACGAGGAACTCTGGTTATTTCACTATTCGTCTTATCATAGGGTCTTAGATTCCTGAGCTTCGGAAACACCTCGATGTGCCCTCTCTCTACTTCTCCCATACGATCACCGAAGTGATAGTCAAAGTTGATGACTGTCAATTCTGGCTCTGATATTTTCGCAAATAACAGATCTTCGCTCAAGAGCTCCCGCAATACGTGCTGCTCACACCAGTTCAGCGCACTACCGTCCACTGCTGATATGAGGTTCAGGTGCAGCACCGACCTCCTGTATGCTTTCACCTTGACATCAGGGAACGCAAACGTGACTGCTGGTCCATCGATCAATTTTACAAACTCTGTGGCTCCTCTGATCAACGCTAAGGGATCGGTCCTCATAGCTAAGCTTAGATCAGTTAGCAGGGGCATGGCCCCAACATGTCGTCACACGTCTTCCTCCCTTTCGATCGTCTCATCCTCTCCCGTTCCAAAGCGATTTTGCTGCAAGAGATACTGGATAATAGTATGTCTCAGATCTCTTATCTCATTCCACGAGTCCGTGGCTTTCTTCACGTCGAATTTCCTCACATTCTCTCTCATCTGCTCTGGGTAATGTGTCAGTTCATTAGTCCTCCCAAGTTTCCATGGGTAATCGCAATCAATGAATGTTAGAAGCCCATCTAACCGCAAGTTCTGAACTCCTTCGGTGAGCAGTATCACCGGTCCCTCCACGAAGCTTTCTGCTCCCAACGTCACGAACAAGGCCAGTAGTTCCACAATCGACACTTCCACTACTGCTTGGAGGAATTCTTTTATCACGTAACGAAAGAATTTCGGGTAGACTTTTGCCAAGAAGGACGCGGTCCATCCGGCTCCTAACTCTTCCAGCATGCTATCTGTCCGTTCAAAGCCTTCTTCTCTCTTCACTTTCTGGGTCCAGAGGGTTTACAGGGTAATCGGGCACATTCTGTTCACAAATTCGGTTGTCTTTTCTTCAGCATTTTCCGCCAGGTTCACCTCCTTTAACAAGTAGGCATGGATCTTCTTGATCATTACTGGACCTTGCTCAAAAGCATCCGCACCCAATGCCGCTACTCGAGGAGTTAGATGCAGCCACTGATTAGCCTCTGGTTTGGTCTCCAAGTGAGCTCTAGTCTCCTGGGAATTTTTTCTCTTTCTCCTGTCGTTTCCATTCCTCGGAACCAAAAGTCGATCGGCATCGCTACGATCACTCGATGGTCGTCGCCTATTCCCGGTTTCAGTTTGAGATGTCGACTGAAGTTGGACAGTTCCAACCCCAGCACCTCGTCCAACACTAGCATGTGTAGCGCATGGTCCTTGAATCCTCTCATTGCGTTCGAGATACCCGAACACACCGCAGGTAGCTCAGCCCTGAGTGGTCTCAGGTTCTCCATTTCTATCATGCGATTTGGGGCCGATATCATTACATCATATTTCCCTTCCGAAAGCAAGGCCACGATCGCATACACGAATTTCAGTCCATCCGGGAGATGTGCATACCCCGGAGACAGCGCGAACAATGCTCTCAGGGTCATCTTGGTGAAGGACTCCTCCTTCATCGTATCCACCACTTCACCCATTGACTCGAGGATGTCTTTTAATGCTGGCCATACATTATTTTCTGCCGTTGTAGGCTCTCTGAGTCTGCTCAGGAAACCTTTACGGTGTAGATGGTCATTGATGCCAGCAAACACGATCGTGATTGGATTCATCTCCGTCTGTTTTTGTACTCCGATAGCCATTGACACGGATTGCAGTAGGTCCAGGTTGACCGCTGACGTCCGGCCAAAACAGAGACTTGGAAGTGTGTACGAACTCTGAATTCGCTCCTATCATAATCTTGCCTTCCTCATTTCTGCCTTTTCGTACGCGGCAAAGATGGTCTCATCTTTCTTTATCGCTTTCAATCCGCCGTATCTTTGGACATCACCTTCTTGATTCACTTGTTTCGGGTATACACTTTCTTTCACATGACCTGGGGGTGTCTTCAGCTGCCTGAACATCTTCACATGTTGTCCAATCGGCATCCTCAATATCAGAAAACTTCCCGGTCTCTCTTCTCGATTTCCTCATCGTGATTCAGTCTCACGTCTTGTAACGGTCGTGCATTCACCGGTCCCATTGTGTTATTAGAGGGCAGTCCCTCCAGGTCAGCAAACCTCAAGTCCGTCGTGGAGCTGAAGTTCATGCCAGCGGCTATTAACCAGTCTACGCCTGTTATCGAGTACAGTCCACTGACCGACAGCCTCGCTCCATTCAGCATCCTCCTGGCATCCACAGCGAAGCTCACCTTCTGAAGTTCTAGTTTCATCAGGTCATCCCTTTACACATGCCAGGGAGAAGTTATGGGCGTCGACCATATCAAAGAGCCTCTATCAGGGCGTCTCTCCTCTCGACTGGTACTTGTCGTCTCCGATCTCGTGTCCGATCTAGAGGTGCTGGTTGTCTCCTCCATCGGGTTGACAGGCCCTAGTCTTCTCCTAGGATTAATGGTCCTCCTCATTGGCGCTTCTCCCAATCGATCTTGAATGTCTGTTCTTTGACCTGGTTCGCTAGAGCTCTGCTGTCTATAGTTCGTCACGGCCGGGACCGTCCCCAAGCGTGTTTCCAGGTTAGGAGGCACAAAGGTGGTAATCACCGGTTCGTTCGATGCTCCCTCCTCCTTTAGCACTCCTGTGTCAAAGAGTTCTACTTCCAACTCATCCAATCGCCCTTGAAAGACTCTGTTCAACCAAGCGTGTCCTTCTATACTATCGAAGTGGATGCCATCCGTGGTCAGCCTGGCTTGATCCATATTTCTCAACTCATGTTCGATGTCCATGAGGATCATCCTTCCGGCATTCCGACTTGCGAGGTTCCTTAGGATGTTATTCCACCTGACTACTCCTTCGTTGTGCCTTCTCCCTGCTGCAGTCAAACTCCTCGCATTCATTGGCACAGTGCAAACGGTCAGTACCGCGCAGTTGAACTTCTCCCAGAGAGTAGTAAACAAGCACACCATCATTGATTCCCATAGTGCTTCTTCCTCATCTGAGCTTCTCGAGATGTTTTTCGTCCCAACCAGGATCATCACATTGGACATTCTCCCTGGGTTCATCAACTCCACCATCCGAAATAACAGGGCTATCGTCGCGCCTCCGATGGCCATCACCGTGGTGACGCAAGAGGTCCTCAAGTTCGAGAGTACTCTGCCTAAGCTATCTCCCAGTATCAGATGTGATGTCCACAGCGGTGGTTGCTGCAGGTTCACTGCCGGGCTCCAGGTCGCTCGATTGAAGCAAGCTCTCGGATCTGCCTCCGGAACTCCTGTGAAGTTATATCTCAACTGAGTGTTCTTTTGTACGTATATTACCCGTGACACTTTCTTCGCCGGCATCTTTCGTATCTTCCTCTCTGGGACGTTAGAGCTCTCCATTGGTGGCGTTGTGTCGCTAACTCCCTGTCTGGTCATCACGCTTTGGGAGAACCGTACTCTGCCCGTATCGTCGATTGTTCCATAGGGTGCAGTCACCCCGGAACCTGGCGCATTCTTCTTGGCGACTAATCGTCCAGCTGTCTCTATCAGCTTCCTCACCGTTTGTTCCACGACTGGGTCACCCAAGGTGTCACTAGGGTCCGGGATTATCACTCGACCTGTTGTCGGGAGTCGCGTTTCCGTTGTCTGACTCATTTCTCGAGGCGTCAAGAGCCTCATCGGGGTCTGCCCACGAGAAACACTCCTTGCAGGTATCACCTTCTCCACGGCTGTTGTCAACGCCATCCGCTCTTTGTAATTTCGCCTCAAGCGCTCAATTTCTTCACCCTGCTTCTTGTTGCAGTCTTCGAACAATCTCTTCCACATGTCTCTATCTTCCTCCGTACTGAACATGGTCTTAGTCATCTCATCCAGTTCCCTTATTGTCCTTTCCAGCTCGTCTTTTGTTCCATCTAGATCTTGCATGGTTCGGTTCGTCTGAACCCCTCGTTCTACTTTCGCCCTCTTTGGTGGCGCAGCTGCTCTCAGTGGTGAACCAGACGAGGCAGCCTCGTTGTTCGTCTCTTGATGCATCCTCGTCAGCCCAGGCTTGGGCTTGGAGGGCAAAGGCATTTCACCTGATTGATAAGTCCTAGAACTTCTCAATCCAGGCTCATTCGCCAAGTCACTCCCTGAGAGAGCCCGTTTCTCCACCTCATCACCCTCATGTTCGGACGGTCTAGTACTCCCCTCTCTCCGTATGCTGCCATCAATAGGACTTCCGTGGGGCGGTCCCCATGGTTGTCATGCCCCAAGATATTTATCAGGGTGGTCAGCAACATGACTACCTCTGGCTCCTCCAGAGCGAAGTCTCGATCCATTAGCGGACGATAGATTGCATCTACCATCGGTCCTACATATGCCTCTGCCAGGTCCATCAATTCATCCAAGTTGAAATTATCCATTCTCTTTTCAGGTTCGATTCGATTTGATTTAAAGATTTGACTCAAGTGAGTAATTAAATGATCAATCAGGATCTAGAAAAGAGGTCACGAAAATCACACTTGTCAGTTTCACCTTAACTTCTCGTTAAAATTTATTTAAAACAGTCAGATAAAAAGATTTTGATCCTAAAATTAATTTAAATCAATCGGTCTCTAAAATTTTAGAATTCGACCAAAGATTGGACAGTTCAAACTTTGGATCTATTCCTAAGATCGTCATTCAGTTGTTCATGATGACTTACTTCTTCTGACCCAAGATCTTAATAACATAACACATAACATAATATAAAACACATATCACACACTACATAATTTAGTCTAACACCCTCTTGCACGTCACCTTAACTCAGCCTATACTTAAGTAATATTTCTTATGTAAGTATACTTGTATATTAGTATCAGAGAAGATCCTCTGTTCCGATCGTACACTGGAAGCGAGAGCTCCTTCACGTCCCTTTCCACGAGGCAATCTCTCAACCTCGTCAAGGACAAGACTAGGTTTTCTGGGTCCACGTGCCGCTTCTCCGTCGCCTTTGTTACCAAGAAGCATAGGTATTTTCCCGGTATATGTGACGGCGCCGGAGGCAAGGCTGCTACGCCCCCTACTCCCGGTCTTTGCTTCCAAAGGATTTCTATGTATTTTATTCTCTCTTAAAATCTGCCGCTAACGCTGTCCTAAAACTCATGTCCGCTGTGATTGCTAACGCACATGTTCTGTTTGTGAGTATGAAATCACTATCTGTTAATTTTTATGCTACTTGAATACTCATTTGGTGAGTTAAAATATGACTCAACTACCCTCCCTATGTCAGGTTTTTTAGGTTCTTTGCCTGTTTCTGCTTCTAAGTCTCCTGTCTCTCTTGCTATTCTTAATTTTTTCATTATCAAGTTTTCAGTGTGGGTAAGTCCTACCCCCACTCCCCGGACAAAAATATCCATCGACGTCCCCGTCGATCGCATATCGGATATCAAGTCGAAGTTAGAAGCCGGAATGAGTAATTACCCTTCCTGGGCAGCCCAGGAAGGATTATCTCGTTCGGTTTTCATGTATTTCATGCTTTCACGATCTACATCTTGAATCGTGACACTGGTCTCTTTGGGGTCTGATGAAATTTCGTTCAGCCACTCCAAGACTCGCAGATTTGTGAGATCTTGTTCGTAGGATTCCTGTTGCTCGTCTTCGATTTCTACTTCGGGTTTCGACCGGTCCTCGATCCATTCCTGGTCGTGGTCATCTCCATGGTCTTCTTTTCCATCGTTCTTTTACCTGGTGCCCTTCTCGTTGACCTCACAAGCAGGATCCATCATTAGATAATCCCCTTCTTCCATGTCTGCGGGTATACACCAGTCTTCTGTCGATGGATTGTGTGGCTTAATGTTCTCGTAGTGGGCGGCTCGGCCAGTACCCAGTCCATAAAAGCGTCCCTCCTGGTGCAATTCCGTAATCATGAAGGGTCCCCTCCACTTTTTAGGAGCTTTTTTATTCCTTTCGGTGGTAATACATTTGAAAAACCCATACGTAATCTCCTACCGAGTAAGCTTTTTCACCAGCTGCTTTCTTGTCGAATTTCTTCCTCTGCCTTGCCTGTGCTCGCTGAGTATTTCGTCTACACAAGTCGTTCAACTCTTGCTGACGTCTAATCACATCCCTCACGTAGACCTGTGGAGACGTTTTCTTTCCCTCATACTCTGGGTAGAAAAAGGTCAAGGGTAAAGACTTCTCGTGTCCAGTTAGCATCATGTGTGGACTAACTGCGGCGGTGGAGTGTTGCGTGCTATTATAGGCTCCCATCACCTGTGGAAGGTATCTGTCCCAATCGGTCATGTACCTGGAACCATATACCCTTAGCATCGACACTAACGTTCGATTCTGCCTTTCCACTAGGCCATTCGTCTGGGGATGGTATGTCGTGGAGTGAGCTTGAGCAACCTGTGAGCGTTTCATAAGTTCTTTCGTGAGCTCTCCTACGAAAGCTGTTCCGTTATCCGATTGAAACGTCATCGGACAACCATGTCTCGCTATCCTTCAGTTGATCAGGTGGTCGCATGTCTCTTCTGCTGAGACTGTTCTGCAGGGCACGGCCTCTGGATATTTCGCGAAGTGATATATCATGACCAAGACTTCATTATAACCACTGTCTGTCATGCATATCTTTTGGTGATCTATCTGCACCACCTCGTTGAATTCAGAGGACTCAAAAGACTGTAAAGGAAATCGCAATTTCCCTGGATCATTGACCTGTTGGCATGAGAGGCACGCTCTTACCCAATTCTCACATGCCTTTTTCATTCCAGGCCACTCAAAGCGCTTCAGGATCCTCTGATACACTTTTTCGATCCCTTGATGGCCCATCTGACCATGCGACCTGAATAAAAGTTCTGTCTGATAGAGTTGCGGCAACACTTTCGCGTTATGCTTGTATAGGACTTTGTCTTCTTCTCTTCTCTTGCAAGCCACAATTCCGTCCTTGTTCAAATTTAACCTCCCCTCTTTCTGAATGAAGTACCGTCTCAGGATACGGTAACTGTCTTCTTCCAGGTCACCTTTGTCTGGTGCACGTCTTTCTATCCACCTTTTCAGGTTGCTTGTCATGCGGTCATTTCTCTGCGCCCTTAGTAGGTCCGAGAGTCTGTATCTTGCCTTCAAGTATGTCTTCATGACCCTCATCTGGCTATTCAGCTTATTGGGCTGGTGTGTGTCTTCTTCCATCTTGACGCACCAAATCTCCGCCAACGGCTGTGTTTCTTGTTTGAACGGCTGAAGATCAGTCCTGACTACCTCTTTTTGTGGCAACAGACTTATCGAACGTTTCGACACCGCTATTGATTCCAAATCATCCACTGCGTTGTCAAAGACTCTTTCGCTTGGTATGAGGTAGCGATCACTGTCAGGGTCCTGGTACACTTATCTATCCAGATCCCTTGCACGAGTTTCCACTAGTAGTGTGTGAATCGCTAGTTCTGACAGTTCTGATCCCGAGCTCGAGTTCCTGTCTGAGTAGGTGTCAATTCCTGAGCTTCGGGAACTGTCATCTGTTGAAGAGTCTGTGATGGAGTCTGCACCCTCCTCCTGATCAAGTCTGTGCCTTCTTCGCATCCATCTGAACTCCCCGGACAAAACTCTGTTCCCCAGGTCCTGTTTCTCGTCAGGAACTTTTTCATCTATCTCAGACTCCCCGGACAAATTTTCTTGTTCCGGGTGTTGATCTTGAACTCGCCGGCTTTTCTCACCGTTTATCTCCCCGGATAAACAATCTTGCATCAGTTTTCGTTCAACCTTCTCAATCCTGGTCCTCAAAGGTAACAGTTTTCTTTTGCGTATCGTTCCCCTGTTTTTTCCGACCGCATGAAGTACTTGTTAAGACCTCGTGGGGTATTGAGAATACTAGTTGCTGAACTATTGACCTATAATCCCTCTCGTTGTCTTTGTGTTGTCGTATTGACGGCATGATCTTCACCTTCTCACTGACTGTCAGTGATGCCGTGGCTGCTGCCCACTTGGGGTCGTCTCTGGTCACTTCTCTTTCTAATAATCCACCCAGCATCCGCATCACTTGCAGTGTGACCTGCATAATGAGAGGCTGTTTATGTTCACGCGAGAGAGTTCCTGCTGGACCAGGTTTGAGCGCAGCAACAGATCCAAGGGCACCGGGTCCCTTTTGGATAGGATTTTTATCTCAGCTGCTCTCTCGACAGGTAACTCAGGATGTCCTGGAAGTGGATGTCCAGACTTGTCCAACCATCTCGTTAGGGGAAGCGCTTCATATGTTTCCTTGTCCAGAAACGAGAATCCTTCCTTTATTTCTGCCTGGTTGGCTTGCTTCTGTTCCAATCTTTCATAGAACTCAGTTTTCTTGCTGAGGCTGTCAGCATTCTGGTGTTTATGACATATCCTGTGCTCGATTATCATGTGGTAGCCATCCAATCATACTATCCATCTACCAATATAACTCTGATCCATCGAGTAGTTCTTCAACCAAGATAACGCTCTGTTGTCCACGCGTAACTTAGAGGGAGCGCACCCCGAGTATGCGCGGTACTTTTCCACGAAAATGACTACTGCAAACATTTCTGCTTTTGGTGCACCATATTTTATCTCAGTGTCACTCAAGACCTTGCTGCTATATGCAATGGGACGGAGAACCGCTCTTCCATTCCATTCTTGCTCCTGATGCAATATTCCTGAGATGGCTACTACCGATGCGTCTGTGTCAAGAACATACATGCCCTTTTCTGTAGGCATGCCTAGCACTGGCGCTTCGCTCAGTTCCCGCTTTATGTTCTCGAAGGCAACTTGTGCTTCATCGTTCCATTCGAACTTTTTCCCTTTGTTGCGCATCAGCTTCTGAATCGGATACACCTTGTCTGCATATAGTTTTATGAACCCACGGTAATAGTTGGCAAATCTTAGGAAGCTCATAAGCTGTGTGTCCGTTCTGGGAGCCTTCCATGTCAACACAGCTTCTACTGCTTCCGGGTCCGTCCTCACACCATGCCTGTCCACCATTCTTCCTAGGTACTTGATTGAATCCCTAAGGATTTCACATTGCGAAGGTTTCTGTCATTCTTCTGTTTGACTCATCCGGTTGGCTGCGTCTTCTCAGCATTTCCAAGTCGTCTAGGAACTTGTCTATCGTTTCATCTTCTCGTTGCTTCCATTTCTCGAAGCGCATCATTGCCTGGTGCCCCTGCACCCCTGACCCTGATCCAAAACAATTTAACAAGATTTCGAAAATTTTCTCAGCTGTGTCTCGCTGATATTGCTTCTTGGCCATGACACAGTTCAGGGCTGTCCCTTCCAAGTTACTGGTGAGCGCACTGCATTCTTGTCTTTCCGACAAGTCCTCTTCCTCGAAATGCAGTTTCATTACCTCTATCCAGGTATCAATACAGCCATCAGATTGGCCTTTATAGCATCTTGGTTTCTTGAAGACTCTTCTGGACTTCTCACTGCGTTCATTGGTTCTGGATAACCTCGTAAGGAACAATTCCAAAGACCTGTTTAGGGGTTCAAAGGCTTTGGCCATTGCCGTAGCATCTCTTGAGTGCCCTGCCTCAGCATCTTCGCCCCCTATTAAGGGTTCTGTATTTGGTGCATCCCTACAATCCGAATCGCCGTGACTGTTTCCTCCTTGGCCCACATGACTCCTCCTTGGGGCTGGCATGTCTCCTGTTGCTGGAATCACCTCTCCCAGTCGCATGTGTGCCTTGCCTCGGTCGTTCGTTTGAGGTCTGTCTGTTCCCTGTTGAACTTGCTCTACTGTTTGGGCCCCATTTTCTATTATCCCTTGTGGTATAGCCTGATGAGCTGCCCCTACCTCTAGTGAACCTATGTTTTCTCCTCCTCTGATGGTCATTGAAGTTCACCTTCGGTTCCCTGCTGGGACCTCCCGAATTCGGTTCCCCTTCTCCTGGTCCACTCCTGCTGCCTAGTAGCCCGTCCAACCTGTCCATGATAGCCTGAGTTCGCAACTCCATCATCGCATCTATCTTTGTGTCAAGAGTCCCAAGAGTCTGCTCTTGTTACGTTCTTAACTTTTCCATATCTTCTCTCAATTGTGATTCCCTTTGTTCTGCTTCCCTTGTCAACCTCGACAAGTTCTTTGCCAAGTGTTCATCTGTTCTTTCCTTCAAGCGTTTTTTTTGCTTCTACCAGCTTCTTGTCTGTTTCGGTTTATTTCTTCCCGCAGACTTTCTCTTTCAACGTGGACTGCTCTCTCCAGTTCACTCATTCTTATGGACATCTGTTCATTTTGTTCTCCTATACTGCCCACTACGTTTAGGGGTTCAAAGGCTTTGGCCATTGCCGTAGCATCTCTTGAGTGCCCTGCCTCAGCATCTTCGCCCCCTATTAAGGGTTCTGTATTTGGTGCATCCCTACAATCCGAATCGCCGTGACTGTTTCCTCCTTGGCCCACATGACTCCTCCTTGGGGCTGGCATGTCTCCTGTTGCTGGAATCACCTCTCCCAGTCGCATGTGTGCCTTGCCTCGGTCGTTCGTTTGAGGTCTGTCTGTTCCCTGTTGAACTTGCTCTACTGTTTGGGCCCCATTTTCTATTATCCCTTGTGGTATAGCCTGATGAGCTGCCCCTACCTCTAGTGAACCTATGTTTTCTCCTCCTCTGATGGTCATTGAAGTTCACCTTCGGTTCCCTGCTGGGACCTCCCGAATTCGGTTCCCCTTCTCCTGGTCCACTCCTGCTGCCTAGTAGCCCGTCCAACCTGTCCATGATAGCCTGAGTTCGCAACTCCATCATCGCATCTATCTTTGTGTCAAGAGTCCCAAGAGTCTGCTCTTGTTACGTTCTTAACTTTTCCATATCTTCTCTCAATTGTGATTCCCTTTGTTCTGCTTCCCTTGTCAACCTCGACAAGTTCTTTGCCAAGTGTTCATCTGTTCTTTCCTTCAAGCGTTTTTTTTGCTTCTACCAGCTTCTTGTCTGTTTCGGTTTATTTCTTCCCGCAGACTTTCTCTTTCAACGTGGACTGCTCTCTCCAGTTCACTCATTCTTATGGACATCTGTTCATTTTGTTCTCCTATACTGCCCACTACGTTGTTCAAGGCTTCTTCAATCCCAGGTAGCTTGGCGCTGGTCGAGATTCGGGCTTTGATTCTCTGACTCGATATCATTTCATTATCCACCTCCGGATCCGCCGTTGCGTTATTTAGCCCTGTATTTCTATTTCGTCCAGTTCGCATTTCCGAATTTCACATACCCACAAAGTCTCTTGACTGGCCTGGTGTGTTTGTGTCTTTGCTTATCGTTCTCACCACACCAAATTTGTCCTTGGTTCCATTCTCTCTTTCGACGTATCCAACTATTGAGGCTGCCTCGAGATCCAAAGTCAACTTGCTCTTCATCGTCTCCTTCTTCCTCCTGGGATTCACCTTCATCGCCTGTACTCGTTTCCATGGTATATGGAAAGATGTTTCAAAAAGTGTTCTTCACTCTTTCCGAAAACGATGCGGACGTTGCCTGTTTCTCCGCCACGCCTGCCATCATAGTGTTGTCTGTGGGAGATCTTCTAGTTCCGGCATCTGCTCTCGGTCCAATGTTCCGGTGGAAGTGGCAAAATCTTGGCCTTGATCTACCGGGGTAGATTCACTCGCTAGCCTTCTGTTTCCTCTCTCTTCCGGTCCATGCATTTCTTGGTTCTCATGCATAGCCTGGTCCGGATGGACCTCCACCTCTAGCATTACCTTTTGCTCTTCTGCAGACTTTTGACTCCTGGTTTCAACCATTTTGCCTGAAACCGTCTCCCCTTTGTCGGTCCGGGTTCGTTTTATCCTTTCCACAAAAGGGTTGTTCGTCGTTTTTCTTTGCTTCTCTGGTATGAATTTTCTAGTTATTTTACTTAGCTTAGGTATCCTTGACTTGTCTAGACTCATTTTCAATTTATCACTTCTTAATGCCTATACACTCAATTCGATTGCTAGTAACCTTCTAGTTTGACTATTGATAATAATAACACAACACAATAAATTTCAAAGTTTCTTTTAAATAGTGACCACGAATCCTTGTATGTTATCAGTGTACAGCGTGTATACAATTCATTCACAATAATCAATTATTGGTCGTAAGACTTGAGAACTAGCACAATATGATGATATCAGTCAATTTAAAAGATAGTGTACTCACTACCCTATCAAGCACAAATACTATTGATTTAAAATCAAAAATAACAAATCAAGAATATTTCTATGAAAAACGTATGTGTATTGTATTTTTAGTCGGTCGCAGTACAATAGTCGAAATTGTATTTTAAAGAAAGAGCTTTCCCTGCTTGGTGCTGCACCAAACAGACAAAACTTTAAAGGCAGTAATTTTCTCAAATGGGCGTCTAGTGCACCCACCGAGTACTGTGTTACCTATCTGCCTTCGGACCGCCCGAGCTAGACCTACTAAAATCCTCAGAGCAGTCACTTTTCTCAAAAACCTTTTGGATTTCATTCCACACCAATGAGTTTCACACTCTTTTTTAATTTAGACTTAGTGTCGCGAATATCCGAGTTTGGACCTGTTTTGTTTTGGTCTGGTCTTTTTTTGAAAGGCAAGTTACCAGTGCAGTCACTGGTTCCTAGCCTGTCTCTTAATAACCTAATACCCTTCACTATTATCTTTTCTTCTATTTACCTAAGTTCTTTAATAAAAAATAATACCCCTCCGGTTTGACAAAAAACAGTACCCTCCGGATTGGCAAAAGTAGGACCCTTCCGGATTGGCAAAATTGAGACCCCTCCGGATTGGGACCCCTCCGAGTTAGTAAATATAAGAACCCTCCGGATTGGGACCCCTCCGGTTTTGTAAAAATAGCTTTTCGGAGACTTCCTTGATTTTCAACTGATACCCCTCCGGATACGTTCTCCGATGCTATTATGATGTTTGAATCAACTAGGAAGGGTATGTGGTCCTTCCCTAGACCCTTCCGGATTGAAGTTAAGTCTCTTATTTGACAATTCACACTAACGGTGAAGGTTCTTATCGCTAGCCTAATTTCGGCTCGATTAAGGTTTTCTTGTGCCTTTAGCTTTCCCGTTTTGTCTATAACAGCTTAAAATTGCCTTATTCAACCGTTATCACCTTTTGGTAGGGGTGTAAGGGCTTTCCGAAGTTTTTTTTTATAAAACTTGAAGTGTCTACCCTCCCAAATTGTTGAATTTTCTAAATACAATCTCAAAAAATTTTCACGCTTACTTTTCCGAATAATTTTTAATTTTTTTTCTTATTAGTAAGCTCAGCTAATTTCTCATCTAATGGTACCAAGATCAACTGGATCTGTCCAGTCGTTCCAAATTTATTAAGCAAAACGTCTTTTTTCCAAATTCAAAAATTTTCTTTTTATAGGTTCTGCCTAACTTTTTTCGCAATCCCGTTCTTTTTGACCTAAAAATTATTGATCTGAGCTCGGAAGGCCTACACTCTTCTGGTTCAATGCAAAAAGCCCGATCTAAAACGCTATAGTTGAAAAAGTTTACGAAAAACTATGCTATTTGGACCCCTCCGGATTGATGAATCCACTGAATAAAACACGTTAAGCTCGATTTCTCTGTAACCCGGAAGGCTTTCGGAAAGCGGGTTTTAAAACCTGTAGATTCACTAGTGGACGTTGTCCGAACAACTATTTTTACTATCCTAACTCAAAAATTTTACAAAATTTTCTGATTTTATAGTGTTTCGTTTTATCAAAAATCGCTAAAATTCGGTTTTTGGTACCAAAATAGTTCCAAACACTTCCGAATTAACTTTAACCCGTTCTAACTGTTATAGTAGTGCAATTACGATGTAACACACTAAATTAGCGCTTTTTTTCGTTTCAACAAATATCGATATGTCAAAATTCGCGATTTGTGGGGGATCAAAATATCGCTATTTTGACCCTAAAAACCGGTCTGTTTTCTTTGTTTTTCACTGAAAAACGATATAGGAGTATTAATTTGGGCTACATAAGTAATAAAATTAGTAATACTATACCCACCCGGGTTTGTTCAATATCCCAATTAAGGTGCTTAACTCGGATATTTGCAGTTCGGTGAAGAGTCAATACAGTGCAGCACTGTCGAGCGCACCACAGATTACTATCTTAATATTTGTACCAAAAGGGATACAAAACTTGTTAACGATACCCAACAGTCGATTTTTGTTGTCGTTGAGCCCCTTCTTGTTGCTCCTTGTACTGCTTGCCGGATCAGTCTTCTCCCAAGACCCTTCCGGATTGAGCGCAAATCAGCAGACCCTTCCGGATTGAGCGCAATTTAGCATTAACGTGCTTAAATACTCAAATAACCCGACAGTACAAGCCTATCAAACGGGCCACAAAATTGATCGTAACGATCTAGACTGATATAAATGCCTGTAACAACAATATATCTGTCAACAACAATGGGGGGGGTCGGATCACATCTTGTCTGGGGGGATGATTTCTACTGATTTTATATTTTTTTTTTACTTTTTTTGGTTTTTTCGGTTATTTTATACGTTTTTTGTTTTTCTTGGGTACTATACTACTTTTTGTTTGGTTTCTTATTTATCTTTAAGTGTTTTTGGTCACAGACCTCTCAGGGAACGAGGGGATGGCCGATCCCTCCACCCTTCCTGGTTCGTGAATTTTCGGTCTTAGCTAGGTTAAAAAGCTATTCACGGTAATCCGGAATGCTTCTGCATTCCAAATTACCCTTCCGCCCCGGCGGTTTTGGCCTTTTAAGGGTGTTAATGTGAGCATCCGCTCGGCGCGGAGTGCTCGTTAACGGTTCTGCCGGTCATGATGTTAAAAAATAATAACACCCAGGAGCGCCATAAAAACATCTATGTAACACAAACCACACTCGATGGTGCAGATCAAAAATGGTTTTCAGTCTTACCCATTGAACTTAAATTCGACTGGAAACGTTCTACGCAAAAACTTTCAAAAGTGGTTGATTCGGAAAGAAACAGAAAATATCAAAGAGTTATATGTAATAGAATCCGCAGATTTCCTAATGAAACTGTAAAACAACTCGCTATGAGAATTTAACTTTTGATATGAAGACCCAACTCTCTAAGCAGACACAATTATGAAAACATACAAATGACAGAAATTCTCATGATGACATTAGCACCACAACTAACAAACTCACCGAAAACAAGAGAGTTTCTTACATATCATCAATCCGCGAAACGGATAAAAAGTTCTGCATACTCTTAACAAATTAGAACAAGCAGAAATCACAATGAAACTAAAAGAAACAGAAAAATTGAAAATACCATATGTCAAAAACATTCGAACAACTGCGTCGCGCCTAAGTAACATAAGAGACTCCGATAGTGAAATAGTTTTTAAAAAAGACTTCCCAACTCTAAACATAAAGGAAAACCTCGGTTTTAAAAATGGTGTAATTATTGCCATTGATTCGGACACAAAACTGCTGAATGCAGACAAAAGCAAAAAGATAAATTAAACTGACCACTAAATCAAAAGGAACCGTATAAATCTTTTTATTTATACATGAAAAAAGAACAAAATTTACCAAACGAAAAAATTCAAAGCAATTATAATTCAGGAAAACCACTACCACTTAACTACCGTAATAGCAGATCAAAATCATCATACATCAACAATGTTTGTGAACAATTCCCAGATAGACGGAATGCACATTTTCATTCACAAAGTAGATATAGCCGATCAAATAGTCAAAATAACCGTTACAGTAATAATTTTTTAAGAACTAATTGTAATGAAATTAATTATTCCAATTATGATAGAAATCGTTCATTTTTCATCAACCGTAATTTTTTAATTGGAAGCTATAACAAAAGATCTCGTGAAAATTCCAATAATTATAGATCTAGGAACAATAGGAGCAAGACATTTATTACTAAAAGTACACCAACAATTAATAGTCTACATTTTAAATTACAAAGTAAAGATAAGTTTATTAGAACATATTGAAGTTTTTAAACAACTTTTCAACGAATTTTTGAACAACCTCCAATTTTTTCTAAAGTTTTACAATATTTACAACCAACAACGTAAACATTTAGAGTTATTAACAGAACATGCATTTGACTTTTTAATCAACCAAAATCATCAATAGAACAACGACCAAAACACGCAACTGTTATACATCTCTGACCTCGAACTCAGACCGATTCACAATATTTTTCAATGAAATATGCGTAATGAAATATGGATAACAGTCTTACCAATGAAATATGCAAAAACTACCAAAAAGACACCATCACATTGCATATATATAACAACTCTCTCTTACAAAATAACACTTCCTCAAGGATTATTAGGACAATGTGAAACATATTTAACAATATATACTACTCAGCACTGCACTATAAAAACGCATTCAGAGTAAAAAAATATCTTAAAACTCTTAAGTTTTCAATTACAGAATTGAACTGCAACAATTCCTAACAATATTTAACTTCCAACACTCCAAAAAACCAAAAAGAGTCTGAACAACTCGCAGAAACAATATCAAAAGACCCCAATGTTTATGCAACTTCAAAACCTTCATCATTACACCTTCCATACATTCATCATTACATCTTCTATTTAAACCGGACGCAGTTTTCAAAAAACAACGCGCAAGTGAAACTATGATACATCCACTGGACAAAGTCATCGGGCTACTAGATTTTCGCGAAAAATATGAAATTACATCACCAGTCAACATAGAACAGCAATCAAAATGAATAACATTTGAAAACCAAAATATTTTCCATGCAAAAGGCAAATCTCTCAAAGAAGTATTAGATGCAAGATATTTGAATTCTCTCATCGCTGTATCAAAATGCAACTGGCCCATTGAATTAATACAAATAATTCTCGCAAAAATAAACGAAAAAATTTTAACAAAACAGCAGATATAAATAGCGCATATAATCAAATGCCCCTAGATAAACAGTCCAGCCGTTTAACATAATTTGTTGTCGGAAACCAACAGTAAGAATTTAATAGATTATTCTATAGCATCCCAATAGGACCAGCAGTTTTTTCTGCATTTATGTTAAAATTGTTCGACCACTGATTCTAAGTAAAAATGCAATCACATACTTACACGATGATTTCATACAATCACAAACAAAACAAGACATGTTCAAAATTGCTGATGTATACCATCAAGTTTTATAAAATGTAATTATAAACGTAGCTCTAGATGAATTAAATTAATTCCATACCCAAGTATATTTTTAAGAACTTATCAATAGAGGAAAAAGAATTAAACCTTTCAAATCAACAAAAGAAGCAGTTTTTAAAATTTCAACCACCATCTAATAAAAAAACACAAAAACTCCTTGGAATGTTAAACTTCTTATGCAAATTTATTTTAAAGAGTCCATTATACCTTAAAACATTTCATATATTAGGTCAGTAAAACAATTTTGAATGAACTCTAAAACTTCAAAAACGTTTTGAAATACTTCAAAAAACTTATAAGCGAACATATACTACTTCAGACCCAAACCAACCATTTTATGCAATATGCGAAGCATCCAAATTTGGAATTGGTGCAGCACTCTTACAATAACATCAAGACTCTAAAAAATTGAACTTACACTCAGCAACCTCAAGCTTTTTAACACAAACAGTGTTACGACTCTCTACAGAATGTACAGCTGTAATATAAACAATAACAGTATATGAATTTTTAATCCTTGGATTTAAACATCTAGCAGTTCTTGTTTAGTTTAAATTTAAGCGCTAAGTTTACTTTTAATAGCATTTTATACATCACACTCCTCGAGTACGAAAGGACATAAAGGATACAAAAAACACGTCATTATTTTACAAAAAAAAATCTTCTCATACGCACATATATTTAAAGTACTTTTCAATGGTTGGCTCACCTGCCAACTAAACAAACATTCTCCACCTCAAAGACAATTTGCAGAGAAACAAGACTATAAATGACAAAAAAAAATTTTCAATCACAGATTTTTTTTCGATAAAAAGGCCCTATCTCACCATCTTCCAAAGGAAGCTCAAGCACTATGGTCATTGTTTTGTACACGAATTTACACACTAATACACACTGTGTAGCATTAAGCCCCGTTCCCCACTGCAATGGATGAATAGTTGATAATTTTGTTTACTCATCCTTCACTTGAACCCTACTTTTTTTGACCCAGGCCTAGAACACATCTTTGAACTAGTGAGAACTAAAATAGTATCTAATGAGCTACGTCTGTTCTAATTATAACTGAACCTTGTGGATTGGTATACCATTCTCCAACCCTTGATCTCATATCAAACCGCATTTAAGTAAGGTTAAGTTTTGTTCGACGCGAAGAACATCACATTCGTTTGAGAGCAGCAACAAATCATTCTAATGAAATGATACAATCTGTCCTCAACCCATCTTGCCACGACAATATACCCCAAGGATAAGGATAGTTCACAAAAAATGAAAGAAATAACAGTTTAGGAAATCAAAACTGACACGTGGATTTGGCATCAATCATTCTAACTCTTATGTCGGAGGATGATTTGGAAAACAAACAATCAATACTTCTCTATAATTAAACAAACGAAAATTATAAAATTGGAAACAATTTTTGCAAATCACAATTACGACTTCTATACAAATAAGAACATTAGCAATTCAATAGCACGACCACTCCTTACGACACAGTCCGATTCTAGCGAACATAGCTATACACAACAAACAAACAAAAACCCGAAAACTCAACCTGTAAGTTTTACTGAAAAGAAAAAACTCAAACAGATTGCACTGAGATTTCTCCATTTTTTAAACAAAACAAAAACAACACACATAAAAGACAATTCAATAAAACCAACCATAAAATTCAGAAGAAGAAAATTACTTCCATAGATACCAACAACAAAATAACCTTAATCAACGAAAATATGAATAGAATGACATAGATCAACCAGATATTTTTCAATCAAACTTTTTTGAACACTTCATGAACCCATCAAGACTACAACAAATACAACAAAAGTATACTACAAGACAAAATGTTACACAATCAGACCAACACATACAATCCTAATTTCAAATAAATACTCAAAGCTATCAACCAGGTTCATTCACAAAGGAAACTCTACTACCCTACGAGATACAAGAACATGAAATCACTAAGAGTCAACTCAAAAACCTTACACAAATACCAAATATGACTCATTCACTTCAAATGACGATGAATCCATCTCTTATGGGTTGATCTTCCATTACATCAACAAGAATTTATATATACACCACTTCACTAAAACTGAACTCGTCGACGTACAGCACTGATACAAACCACACACGATGGTGCAGACCAAAAATGGTTTTCAGTCTTACCCATTGAAATTAAATCCGACTGGAATCATTCTACGCAAAAATTTTCAAAACTGATTGATTCGGAAAGAAACAGAAAACATCAAAGAGTTATATGTACGATCAAATAGCACGACCACTGCTTACGACACAGTCTCAATCTAGCGATTATAGCTATACACAACAAACAAACAAGAAAACCCGATAACTGAAAAGAAAAAACTCAAACAGATTGCACACATAAAAGACAATTCAATAAAACAATCATAATATTCAGAAGATGAAAAAAACTTCCATAGAGATCAACAACAAAATAACCTTAATCAACAAGAATATGAAAAGAATGACATAGATCAACCAGATATTTTTCAATCAAATTTTTTTGAACCCTTCATAAACCCATCAAGACTACAACAAATACAACAAAAATATTCTACAAGACAAAATGTTACACAATCAGACCAACACATACAATCCCAATTTCAAATAAATACTCAAAGCTATCATACAGATTCATTCACAAAAGAAACTCTACTACCCTACAATTTACAAGAACATGAAATCACTAAGAGTCAACTCAAAAACCTTCACAAAAACCAAATATGACTCATTCACTTCAATTGACGATGGATCCATCTCTTATGGATTGATCTTCCATTACATCAAACAAACCACTAATGTTTTTCAGAACAACAGATCGTGAATACTCAGTAGATGAAGGTTTACACGCTGTCACAGCTAACTAAATGTTAAAAATAGGCCCAGATTTTGTAAATACAGTACTTCACTAAAACTGAACTCGTCAACGTACAGCACTGATACAAACCACACTCGATGGTGCAGATCAAAAATGGTTTTCAGTCTTACCCATTGAAATTAAATCCGACTGGAAACGTTCTACGCAAAAACTTTCAAAACTGATTGATTCGGAAAGAAACAGAGAATATCAAAGAGTTATATGTAATAGAATCCGCAGATTTCCTAATGAAACTGTAAAACAACTCGCTATGAGAATTTAACTTTTGATATGAAGACCCAACTCTCTAAGCAGACACGATTATGAAAACATACAAATGACAGAAATTCTCATGATGACATTAGCACCACAACTAACAAACTCACCGAACAACTCTAAACATAAAGGAAAACCTCGGTTTAAAAAATGATGTAATTAGTGCCATTGATTTGGACACAAAACTGCTGAATGCAGACAAAAGCAAAAAGATAAAATAAACTGACCACTCAATCAAAAGGAACCGTATAAATCTTTTTATTTATACATGAAAAAAGAACAAAATTTACCAAACGAAAAAATTCAAAGCAATTCAAAACCACTACCACTTAACTACCGTAATAGCAGATCAAAATCATCATACATCAACAATGTTTGTGAACAATTCCCAGATAGACGGAATGCACATTTTCATTCACAAAGTAGATATAGCCGATCAAATAGTCAAAATAACCGTTACAGTAATAATTTTTTAAGAACTAATTGTAATGAAATTAATTATTCCAATTATGATAGAAATCGTTCATTTTTCATCAACCGTAATTTATTAATTGGAAGCTATAACAAAAGATCTCGTGAAAATTCCAATAATTATAGATCTAGGAACAATAGGAGCAAGACATTTATTACTAAAAGTACACCAACAATTAATAGTCTACATTTTAAATTACAAAGTAAAGATAAGTTTATTAGAACATATTGAAGTTTTTAAACAATTTTCAACGAATTTTTGAACAACCTACAATTTTTTCTAAAGTTTTACCCTATTTACAACCAACAACGTAAACATTTAGAGTTATTAACAGAACATGCATTTGACTTTTTAATCAACCAAAATCATCAATAGAACAACTACCAAAACACGCAACTGTTATACATCTCTGACCTCGAACTCAGACCGATTCACAATATTTTTCAATGAAATATGCGTAATGAACTATGGATAACATTCTTACCAATGAAATATGCAAAAACTACCAAAAAGACACCATCACATTGCATATATATAACAACTCTCTCTTACAAAATAACACTTCCTCAAGGATTATTAGGACAATGTGAAACATATTTAACAATATATACTACTCAGCACTGCACTATAAAAACGCATTCAGAGTAAAAAAATATCTTAAAACTCTTAAGTTTTCAATTACAGAATTGAACTGCAACAATTCCTAACAATATTTAACTTCCAACACTCCAAAAAACCAAAAAGAGTCTGAACAACTCGCAGAAACAATATCAAAAGACCCCAATGTTTATGCAACATCAAAACCTTCATCATTACACCTTCCATACATTCATCATTACATCTTCTATTTAAACCGGACGCAGTTTTCAAAAAACAACGCGCAAGTGAAACTATGATACATCCACTGGACAAAGTCATCGGGCTACTAGATTTTCGCGAAAAATATGAAATTACATCACCAGTCAACATAGAACAGCAATCAAAATGAATAACATTTGAAAACCAAAATATTTTCCATGCAAAAGGCAAATCTCTCAAAGAAGTATTAGATGCAAGATATTTGAATTCTCTCATCGCTGTATCAAAATGCAACTGGCCCATTGAATTAATACAAATAATTCTCGCAAAAATAAACGAAAAAATTTTAACAAAACAGCAGATATAAATAGCGCTTATAATCAAATGCCCCTAGATAAACAGTCCAGCCGTTTAACACAATTTGTTGTATGAAACCAACAGTAAGAACTTAGTAGATTATTCTATAGCATCCCAATAGGACCAGCAGTTTTTTCTGCATTTATGTTAAAATTGTTCGACCACTGATTCTAAGTAAAAATGCAATCACATACTTACACGATGATTTCATACAATCACAAACAAAACAAGACATGTTCAAAATTGCTGATGTATACCATCAAATTTTATAAAATGTAATTAAAAACGCAGCTCTAGATGAATTAAATTTATTCCATACCCAAGTATATTTTTAAGAACTTATCAATAGAGGAAAAAGAATTAAACCTTTCAAATCAACAAAAGAAGCAATTTTTAAAATTTCAACCACCATCTAATAAAAAAACACAAAAACTCCTTGGAATGTTAAACTTCTTATGCAAATTTATTTTAAAGAGTCCATTATACCTTAAAACATTTCATATATTAGGTCAGTAAAACAATTTTGAATGAACTCTAAAACTTCAAAAACGTATTGAAATACTTCAAAAAATATATAAGCGAACATATACTATTTCAGACCCAAACCAACCATTTTATGCAATATGCGAAGCATCCAAATTTGGAATCGGTGCAGCACTCTTACAATAACATCAAGACTCTAAAAAATTGAACTTACACTCAGCAACCTCAAGCTTTTTAACACAAACAGAGTTACGACTCTCTACAGAATGTACAGCTGTAATATAAACAATAACAGTATATGAATTTTTAATACTTGGATTTAAACATCTAGCAGTTCTTGTTTAGTTTAAATTTAAGCGCTAAGTTTACTTTTAATAGCATTTTATACATCACACTCCTCGAGTACGAAAGGACATAAAGGATACAAAAAACACGTCATTATTTTACAAAAAAAATCTTCTCATACGCACATATATTTAAAGTACTTTTCAATGACTGTCTCACCTGCCAACTAAACAAACCATCTCCACATCAAAGACAATTTGCAGAGAAACAAGACTATAAATGACAAAAAAAATTTTTCAATCACAGATTTTTTTTCGATAAAAAGGCTCTATCTCACCATCTTCCAAAGGAAGCTCAAGCACTATGGTCATTGTTTTGTACACGAATTTACATACTAATACACACTGTGTAGCATTAAGCCCCGTTCCCCACTGCAATGGATGAATAGTTGATAATTTTGTTTACTCATCCTTCACTTGAACCCTACTTTTTTTGACCCAGGCCTAGAACACATCTTTGAACTAGTGAGAACTAAAATAGTATCTAATGAGCTACGTCTGTTCTAATTATAACTGAACCTTGTGGATTGGTATACCATTCTCCAACCCTTGATCTCATATCAAACCGCATTTAAGTAAGGTTAAGTTTTGTTCGACGCGAAGAACATCACATTCGTTTGAGAGCAGCAACAAATCATTCTAATGAAATGATACAATCTGTCCTCAATCCATCTTGTCACGACAATATACCCCAAGGATAAGGATAGTTCACAAAAAATGTAAGAAATAACAGTTTAGGAAATCAAAACTGACACGTGGATTTGGCATCAATCATTCTAACTCTTATGTCGGAGGATGATTTGGAAAACAAACAATCATTACTTCTCTATAATTAAACAAACGAAAATTATAAAATTGGAAACAATTTTTGCAAATCACAATTACGACTTCTATACAAATAAGAACATTAGCAATTCAATAGCACGACCACTCCTTACGACACAGTCTCATTCTAGCGAACATAGCTCTACACAACAAACAAACAAAAACCCGAAAACTCAACCTGTAAATTTTACTGAAAAGAAAAAACTCAAACAGATTGCACTGAGAATTCTCGATTTTTTATACAAAACAAAAATAACACACATAAAAGACAATTCAATAAAACCAACCATAATATTCAGAAGAAGAAAATTACTTCCAAAGATACCAACAACAAAATCTACAAGACAAAATGTTACACAATCAGACCAACACATACAATCCTAATTTCAAATAAATACTCAAAGCTATCAACCAGGTTCATTCACAAAGGAAACTCTACTACCCTACGAGATACAAGAACATGAAATCACTAAGAGTCAACTCAAAAACCTTACACAAATACCAAATATGACTCATTCACTTCAAATAACGATGAATCCATCTCTTA
>NC_087068.1:55632016-55760696 GCF_963678635.1 Symsagittifera roscoffensis | reverse complement strand
GCTCGAGGCAAAATTAACTGTGCTCAACCATGCTGGAGGTATGTTTCGACCGTGCTCGAGGTATGTATTAACAGTGCTCGACCGTGCTGGAGGTATGTTTCGACCGTGCTCGAGGTATGTATTAACAGTGCTCGACCGTGCTGGAGGTATGTTTCGACCGCGCTCGACGTATGTATTAACAGTGCTTATAATCGATTATTTACGCCTAAACTTGGATGCGGGATGTAATGTACGTCATTCAGTTGCTGCATATCAAAAACACGCAATATTGTTTATACAGCCAATCAAAAGAAAAAAGTGACCTCTGTAGTCGCGCCAAACTGTGCTGCGAGGTAGATTTCTATGTCAAAATTAGAGCCGATTTAATCCGCCAAGCGGCGACGTGCACATAGCGCGCCCACTGGAAACTTTAAATCGACACTCGACTCTGTAGTCTTAATGTCCATTTAAAGTAGTGTACTCTTATAATTGCAAAATTTTTGCATCATCTTGACGTTTTGTTTTGCTTAATATAATTTTCTCCCAAAGTATACAGGCCCTGATGAACGCTATGTTTCGTTTTGCTGTTCCAACTTTGTTGCTCCGAAAGTAAGAATATATCAATTGGGGTGGTTTTTTTAATACAGACTAAATTTCAATTTCAGATACTCTCGGGGGATCGATCCCTTGCTCTTTGTGGCTCCGTCGGTTCGCGCTCAACAGTATACTTAACTGACTTTTTGGTTGATGTTGAATGAGGCTGTCTAAACTTTTCGTTATCTACTTTAATGCTGAAAAAGTAAAGTGAAATATTTAGTGGCGAAATATCCCGCATTAAAAAGTCGTTCCTAAGTGAAAGGCAAGCTAATTGTTCTTTTTATTTCGAACACTTAAAACTTGATATTGCAAGCCTAAAACTCTTAATTAATAATATTTCATTAACCAAAAACTATTCGAGACCACTTGATGGGCAGTCAAAACATTCAGGGATTTGCCCCGATGCGAGCAATTTGTTCAAAATTTATTACCCTTATTTCTAAGTAATGCACAATCTGAAACGTTTTTGTTCAATTGATTTCAAAATATAACACGAATGCTCGTATCAGGGCGAAGCCCTGACTGTCCCGACTGCTTTTTAGGGTCTATGGAGAAGTAAGAACACGAAAAAACTGAATGAAAATAAAAAAATGATTTAGAAAATCCAAATTTCAATGATTTAGAAAAAAATGTCAAAATTAGAGCCGATTTAATCCGCCAAGCGGCGACGTGCACATAGCGCGCCCACTGGAAACTTTAAATCGACACTCGACTCTGTAGTCTTAATGTCCATTTAAAGTAGTGTACTCTTATAATTGCAAAATTTTTGCATCATCTTGACGTTTTGTTTTGCTTAATATAACTTTCTCCCAAAGTATACAGGCCCTGATGAACGCTATGTTTCGTTTTGCTGTTCCAACTTTGTTGCTCCGAAAGTAAGAATATATCAATTGGGGTGGTTTTTTTAATACAGACTAAATTTCAATTTCAGATACTCTCGGGGGATCGATCCCTTGCTCTTTGTGGCTCCGTCGGTTCGCGCTCAATAGTATACTTAACTGACTTTTTGGTTGATGTTGAATGAGGCTGTCTAAACTTTTCGTTATCTACTTTAATGCTGAAAAAGTAAAGTGAAATATTTAGTGGCGAAATATCCCGCATTAAAAAGTCGTTCCTAAGTGAAAGGCAAGCTAATTGTTCTTTTTAATTCGAACACTTAAAACTTGATATTGCAAGCCTAAAACTCTTAATTAATAATATTTCATTAACCAAAAACTATTCGAGACCACTTGATGGGCAGTCAAAACATTCAGGGATTTGCCCCGATGCGAGCAATTTGTTCAAAATTTATTACCCTTATTTCTAAGTAATGCACAATCTGAAACGTTTTTGTTCAACTGATTTCAAAATATAACACGAATGCTCGTATCAGGGCGAAGCCCTGACTGTCCCGACTGCTTTTTAGGGTCTATGGAGAAGTAAGAACGCGAAAAAACTGAATGAAAATAAAAAAATGATTTTTTTGTTATTAACTTTATTGTAAAAATCCTCCCCCCACATGCCATGTAGATTACAAAGTGATAAATTTCGCTTTTATCAACAAATCAAATATGGCAAATAAGCTTACTTCACCCAATTTAGAACGATACTGGTTTGCGCTTTGAGTCGATTTAAATGTTACAAATAATGTTGATTTTTGAAAGAAATAATTTCTTTTTGCCTCCGAATTACCGCATGACAAGCCGTATTGTTCGTACGTGCTCGAGGTATATATTAACAGTGCTCAACAGTTCTGAAGGTATATTTCCACTGTATTCGGGGTATGTATTAACAGTGATCGATCGTGCTGGAGGTATGCTTCGACCGTGCTCGAGATATGTATCAACAGTGCTCGACCGTGCAAAAGGTATGTTTCGACCGTGCTCGAGTTATGTATTAACAAAGATCCAACGTTGATGAAGGTAAGTTTTGACCGTGCTCGAGGTATGTTTTAACAGTGCTCGACCGTGCTGGAGGTAGGGTTCGACCGGGCTCGAGTTTTGTTTTAACAGTGTTCGACCGTGCTGGAGGTATGTTTCGACCGTGCTCGAGGTATGTATTAACAGTGCTCGATCATGCTGGAGGTATGTTTCGACCGTGCTCGAGGTATGTATTAACAGTGCTCGACCGTGCTGTAGGTATCTTTCGACCGTGCTCGAGATATGTACCAACCACGCTCGACCGTGCAAAAGGTATGTTTCGACCTTGCTCGAGTTTTGTATTAACAAAGAACGGCCGTTGCTGAAGGTATTTTTCGACCGTGCTCGAGGCATGTATTTACAGTGCTCGACCGTGCTCGAGCTATGTTTCGATGTGCCCAAGGTATGCATCATCAGTGCTCGGACGTGCTAGAGGTATGTTGCGACCAAGCTTGAGGTATGTATTAACAGTGCTCAACCGTGCTGGAGGTATGTTTCAACTGTGCTCGAGGTATGTTTTAACAGTGCTCAACCGTGCTGGAGGTATGTATTAACAGTGCTCGACCGTGCTGTAGGTATGTTTCGACCGTGCTCGAGATATGTACCAACCACTCTCGACCGTGCAAAAGGTATGTTTCGACCTTGCTCGAGTTTTGTATTCACAAAGAACTACCGTTGCTGGAGATATGTTTCCACCGTGGTCGGGGTATGTATTAACAGTGCTCGACCGTGCTCGAGGTATGTTTCGATGTGCTCAAGGTATGCATCATCAGTGCTCGGACGTGTTGGAGGTATGTTGCGACCAAGCTTGAGGTATGTATTAACAGTGCTCAACCGTGCTGGAGGCATGTTTCAACTGTGCTCGAGGTATGTTTTAACAGTGCTCAACCGTGCTGGAGGTATGTTTCAACCATGCTCGAGGTATCTATTAAAAGAGCTCGACCGTGCTGGAGGTATGTTTCGACTGTACTTGAGGTATGTAATAACAGTTCTCGACCGTGCTGGAGATGTGTTTCGAAGGTGCTCAATATATGTATTAACAGTGCTCGACCGTGCTGGAGATATGTTTCGACCGTACTCGAGGTATGTATTAACAGTACTTGACCGTGTTGGATGTATGTTTCGACGATGCTCGAGGTATGTTTTAATAGTGCTAGACCGTGCTGAAGGTATGTTTCGAATGTGCTCGAGTTATGTAATAACAGTGCTCGACCGCGCTGGAGGTAAGATTTGACCGTGCTCGAGGTATGTACTTACAGAGCTCGACCATGCTTGAGATATGTTTCGACCGTGCTCGAGGCAAAATTAACTGTGCTCAACCATGCTGGAGGTATGTTTCGACCGTGCTCGAGGTATGTATTAACAGTGCTCGACCGTGCTGGAGGTATGTTTCGACCGTGCTCGAGGTATGTATTAACAGTGCTCGACCGTGCTCTAGGTATGTTTCGACCGTGCTCCAGAAAAGTATCAACAGGTCTCGACCCTGCAAAAGGTATGTTTCGACCTTGCTCTAGTTATGTAATAAGAAAGATCGACCGTTGCTGAAGGTATGTTTCGGCCGTGCTCGAGGTATGTAATAACAGTTCTCGACCGTGTTGGATGTATGTTTCGACCGTGCTCGAGGTATCCATTAACAGAGCTCGACCGTGCTGGAGGTATGTTTCGACTGTGCTTGAGGTATGTAATTACAGTTCTCGACCGTGCTGGATGTATGTTTCGAAGGTGCTCGAGGTATGTATTAACAGTGCTCGACCGTGCTGGAGGTATGTTTCGACCGTGCTCGAGGTATGTATTAACAGTGCTCGACCGTGCTGTAGGTATGTTTCGACCGTGCTCGAGGTATGTATTAACAGTGCTCGACCGTGCTGTAGGTATGTTTCGACCGTGCTCGAGAAAAGTATCAACAGTGCTCGACCCTGCAAAAGGTATGTTTCGACCTTGCTCTAGTTATGTAATAAGAAAGATCGACCGTTGCTGAAGGTACGTTTCGACCGTACTTGAGGTATGTATTAACAGTGCTCGACCGTGTTGGACGTATGTTTCGACCGTACTTGAGGTATGTATTAACAGTACTTGACCGTGCTGGATGTATGTTTCGAAGGTGCTCGAGGTATGTATTAACAGTACTTGACCAAGTTGGATGTATGTTTCGACCATGCTCGAGGTATGTATTAACAGTGCTCGACCATGCTGGAGGTATGTTTCAACCGTGCTCGTGGTGTGCATCAACAGTGCTCGACCGTGCTGGAGACATGTTTCGACCGTGCTCGAGGTATGTATTAAAAAGGCTCGACCGTGCTGGAGGTATGTTTCGACGTGCTCGAGGTATGTTTTATCAGTGCTCGACCGTGCTGAAGGTATGTTTCGAACGTGCTCGAGTTATGTAATAACAGTGCTCGACCGCGCTGGAGGTAAGTTTCGACCGTGCTTGAGGTGTGTACTAACAGTGCTCGACCATGATTGATTTATGTTTTGACCGTGCTCGAGGCATTTTTAACTGTGCTCAACCGTGCTGTAGGTATGTTTTGACCGTGCTCGAGAAAAGTATCAACAGTGCTCAACCCTGCAAAAGGTATGTTTCGACCTTGCTCTGGTTATGTATTAAGAAAGATCGACCGTTGCTAAAGGTATGTTTCGGCCGTGCTCGAGCTATGTATTAACAGTGCTCGACCGTGTTGGATGTATGTTTCGACCTTGCTCGAGGTATGTATTAACAGTGCTTGACCATGCTGGAGGTAGGTTTCAACCGTGCTCGTGGTGTGCATCAACTGTGCTCGATTGTGCTGGATATATGTTTCGATCGTGCTCGAGTTATGTATTAACAGTGCTCGACCGTGCTGTAGGTATGTTTCGACCGTGCTCGAGAAAAGTATCAACAGTGCTCAACCCTGCAAAAGGTATGTTTCGACCTTGCTCTGGTTATGTATTAAGAAAGATCGACCGTTGCTAAAGGTTTGTTTCGGCCGTGCTCGAGGTATGTATTAACAGTGCTCGACCGTGTTGGACGTATGTTTCAACCGTGCTCGTGGTGTGCATCAACACTGCTCGACGGTGCTGGAGATATGTTTCGACCGCGCTCGAGGTTTGTATTAAAAAGTCTCGACCGTGCTGGAGGTATCTTCCGACCGTGCTCGTGGTATGTATTAACAGTGCTCGACCGTGCTGCTGTAGGTATGTTTCGACCGTGCTCGAGAAAAGTATCAACAGTGCTCAACCCTGCAAAAGGTATGTTTCGACCTTGCTCTAGTTATGTATTAAGAAAGATCGACCGTGCTGGAGATATGTTTCGACCGTACTTGAGGTATGTATTAACAGTACTTGACTGTGTTGGATTTATGTTTCAACCGTGCTCGTGGTGTGCATCAACAGTGCTCGACCGTGCCGGAGATATGTTTCGACCGCGCTCGAGGTATGTATTAAAAAGTCTCGACCGTGCTGGAGGTATCTTCCGACCGCGCTCGTGGTATGTATTAACAGTGCTCGACCGTGCTGCTGGAGGTATGTTTCGACCGTGTTCGAGGTATGTATTAACAGTGCTCGACCGTGCTGAAAGTATGTTTCGAAGGTGCTCGAGTTGGAGGTAATAACAGTGATCGACCGCGCTGGAGTTAAGTTTTGACCGTGCTCGAGGTATGTACTAACAGTGCTCGACCATGCTTGAGATATGTTTCGACCCCGCTCGAGGCATTATTAACTGTGCTCAACCGTGCTGGAGGTATGATTCGACCGTGCTCGAGGTATGTATTAACGGTGCTCGACCGTGCTGTAGGTGTGTTTCGACCGTTTTCGAGGTATGTATTAACAGTGCTCGACCGTGCTGAAAGTATGTTTCGAAGGTGCTCGAGTTATGTAATAACAGTGATCGACCGCGCTGGAGGTAAGTTTCGACCGTGCTCGAGGTATGTACTAACAGTGCTCGACCATGCTGGAGGTATGTTTCGACCGTGCTCGAGGTATGTATTAACAGTGCTTGACCGTGTTGGATGTATGTTTCGACCTTGCTCGAGGTATGTATTAACAGTGCTTGACCATGCTGGAGATAGAATTCAACAGTGCTCGGGGTGTGCATCAACAGTGCTCGACTGTGCTGGAGATATGTTCCGATCGTGCTCGCGGTATGTATTGAAAAGGCTCGACCGTGCTGGAGGTATGTTTCGAGCGTGCTCGAGTTATGTATTAACAGTGCTCGATCATGCTGGAGGTATGTTTCGAACGTGCTCGAGTTATGTATTAACAGCGCACGACCGTGCTGGAGGTAAGTTTCAACCGCGCTCGAGTTATGTACTAACAGTGCCCGACCATGCTGGAGATCTATTTCGACCGTGCTCGAGGTATGTATTAACTGTGCTCAACCGTGCTGGAGGTATGTTTCCACCGCGCTCGACGTATGTATTAACAGTGCTCGATCGTGCTGGAGGTTTGTTTCGAGCGTGTTCGAGGTATGTATTAACAGTGCTCGACCGTGCTGTAGGTTTGTTTCGACCGTGCTCGAGATATAAATCAACAGTGCTCGACCATGCAAAAGGTATGTTTCGACCTTGCTCGGGTTATGCATTAACAAAGAACGACCGTTGCTGAAGGTATGTTTCGATCGTGCTCGAGGAATGTATTAATAGTGCTCTACAATGCTGGAGGTATGTTTCGACCGTGCCCGAGGTATGTTTTATTAGTGCTCGACCGTGCTCGAGGTATGTTTCGACCGTGCTCGAGGTATGCATCGACAGTGCTCGATCGTGCAGGAAGCATGTTTCGACCGTGATCGAGGTATGTACTAACAGTGCGCAACCGTGCTCGAGGTATGTATTAACAATGCTCGACCGTGCTGAAGGTATGTTTCGAACATGCTCGAGTTATGTAATAACAGTGCTCGACCCTGCAAAAGGTATGTTTCGACGTTGCTCTAATTATGTATTAGGAAAGATCGACCGTTGCTGAAGGTATGTTTCGGCCGTACTCGAAGTATGTAATAACAGTGCTCGACCGTGTTGGATGTATGTTTCGACCTTGCTCGAGGTATGTATTAACAGTGCTTGACCATGCTGGAGGTGGGTTTCAACAGTGATCGGGGTGTGCATCAACAGTGCTCGACTGTGCTGGAGATATGTTCCGATCGTGCTCGCGGTATGTATTGAAAAGGCTCGACCGTGCTGGAGGTATTTTTCGACCGTGCTCGAGTTGTGTATAAACAGTGCTCGACCGTGCTGGAGGTATGTTTCGACCGTGCTCGAGGTATGTATTAACAGTGCTCGACCATGCTGGAGGTAAGTTTCGAACGTGCTCGAGTTATGTAATAACAGCGCTCGAACGTGCTGGAGGTATGTACTAACAGTGCTTGACCATGCTGGAGATATATTTCGACCGTGCTCGAGGTATGTATTAACTGTGCTCAACCGTGCTGGAGGTATGTTTCGACCGCGCTCGACCTATTTATTAACAGTGCTCGACCGTGCTGTAGGTTTGTTTCGACCGTGCTCGAGATATAAATCAACAGTGCTCGACCGTGCAAAAGGTATGTTTCGACATTGCTCGAGTTATGTATTAACAAAGAACGACCGTTGCTGAAGGTATGTTTCGACCGTGTCCGAGGTATGTATCAACAGTGCTCGACCGTGCTCGAGGTATGTTTCGACCGTGCTCGAGGTATGCATCGACAGTGCTCGATCGTGCAGGATGTATGTTTCGACCGTGCTCGAGGTATGTATTAACAGTGCGCAACCGTGCTGGAGGTATGTTTCGACCGTGCTCGAGGCATGTCTTAACAGTGCTCGACAGTGCTGAAGGTCAGTTTCGAACGTGCTCGAGTTATGTTATAACATTGCTCGACCGCGCTGGAGGTAAGTTTCGACCATGCTTGAGGTATGTACTAACAGTGCTCGACCGTGCTTGAGATATGTTTCGACCGTGCTCGAGGAACTATTAACTGTGCTCAACCGTGCTGGAGGTATGTTTCGACCGTGCTCGAGGTATGTATTAACGGTGCTCGACCGTGCTGTAGGTATGTTTCGACCTTGCTCTAGTTGTGTATTAGAAAAGATCGACCGTTGCTGAAGGTATGTTTCGGCCGTGCTCGAAGTATGTGTTAACAGTGCTCGACCGTGTTGGATGTATGTTTCGACCTTGCTCGAGGTATGTATTAGCAGTGCTTGACCATGCTGGAAGTAGGTTTCAACAGTTCTCGGGGTGTGCATCAACAGTGCTTGACTGTGCTGGAGATATGTTTCGATCGTGCTCGCGGTATGTATTGAAAAGATCGTGTATTGAAAAGATCGTATGTATTAGCAGTGCTTGACCATGCTGGAAGTAAGTTTCAACAGTTCTCGGGGTGTGCATCAACAGTGCTTGACTGTGCTGGAGATATGTTTCGATCATGCTCGCGGTATGTGCTCGAATTATGTATTAACAGTGCTAGACCGTGCTGGAGGTATGTTTTGACCGTGCTCGAGGTATGTATTAACAGTCCTCGACCATGCTGGAGGTATGTTTCGAACGTGCTCGAGTTATGTATTAACAGCGCTCGACCGTGCTGGAGGTAAGTTTCGACCATGCTCGCGGTATGTATTAACAGTGCTCGACCGTGCTGGAGGTATGTTTCGAGCGTGTTCGAGGTATGTATTAACAGTGCTCGACCGTGCTGTAGTTTTGTTTTGACCGTGCTCGAGATATAAATCATCAGTGCTCGACCGTGCAAAAGGTATGTTTCGACCTTGCTCGAGTTTTGTATTAACAAAGAACGACCGTTGCTGAAGGTATTTTTCGACCGTCCTCGAGGTATGTATTAACAGTGCTCGACCGTGCTAGAGGTATGTTTCGAGCGTGTTCGAGGTATGTATTAACAGTGCTCGACCGTGCTGTAGTTTTGTTTTGACCGTGCTCGAGATATAAATCAACAGTGCTCGACCGTGCAAAAGGTATGTTTCGACCTTGCTCGAGTTATGTATTAACAAAGAACGACCGTTGCTGAAGGTATGTTTCGATCGTGCTCGAGGAATGTATTAACAGCTCTCGATAATGCTGGAGGTATATTTCGACCGTGCCCGAGGTATGTTTTAACAGTGCTCGACCGTGCTCGAGGTATGTTTCGACCATGCTCGAGGTATGCATCGTTAGTGCTCGGTCGTGCAGGATGTATGTTTCGACCGTGCTCGAGGTATGTATTATTAGTGCGCAACCATGCTGGAGGTATGTTTCGACCGTGCTCGATTTATGTATTAACAGTGCTCGACCATGCTGGATGTATGTTTCGACCGCGCTCGATGTTTGTATTAACATTGCTCGACCATGCTGGAGGTATGTTTCGACCGTGCTCGAGGTATGTATTAACAGTGCTCGACCGTACTGGAGGTATGTTTCGACCGTGCTCGATATATGTATTAACAGTGCTCGACCGTGCTGGAGGTATGTTTCGACCGTGCTCGAGGTATGTTTTAACAGTACTCGACCGCGCTGGAGGTATGTTTCGGACGTGCTTGAGTTGTGTATTAAAAGTGCTCGACCATGCTTGAGATATGTTTCGACCGTGCTCGAGGTATGTATTAACTGTGCTCAACCGTGCTGGAGGTATGTTTCAACCGTGCTTGAGGTATGTACTAAGAGTGCTCGACCGTGCTGTAGGTATGTTTTGACCGTGCTCAAGATATGAATCAACAAAGCTCGACCGTGCAAAAGGTTGAATTCGACCTTGCTTGAGTTATGTATTAACAAAGATCGGCCGTTGGTGAAGGTATGTCTCGAAAGTGCTCGAGGTTTGTATCAACAGTGCTCGACCGTGTTAGATGTATGTTTCGACCGTGCTCCTGGTATGTATTAAAAGTGCTCGACCATGCTGGAGGTATGTTTCAACCGTGCTCGTGGTGTGCATCAACAGTGCTCGACCGTGCTGGAGGTATGTTTCGACCGTGCTCGATTTATGTATTAACAGTGCTCGACCGTGCTGGATGTATGTTTCGAAGGCGCTCGATGTGTGTATTAACAGTGCTCGACCGTGCTGGAGGTATGTTTCGACCGTGCTCGAGGTTTGTATTAACAGTGCTCGACCGTACTGGAGGTATGTTTCGACCATGCTCGATATATGTATTAACAGTGCTCGACCGTGCTGGAAGTATGTTTCGACCGTGCTCGAGGTATGTTTTAACAGTACTCGACCGTGCTGGAGGTATGTTTCGGACGTGCTTGAGTTGTGTATTAAAAGTGCTCGACCATGCTTGAGATATGTTTCGACCGTGCTCGAGGTATGTATTAACTGTGCTCAACCGTGCTTGAGGTATGTTTCAACCGTGCTTGAGAAATGTACTAAGAGTGCTCGACCGTGCTGTAGGTATGTTTTGACCGTGCTCGAGATATGAATCAACAAAGCTCGACCGTGCAAAAGTTATAATTCGACCTTGCTCGAGTTATGTATTAACAAAGATTGGCCGTTGGTGAAGGTATGTATCGAAAGTGCTCGAGGTATGTATCAACAGTGCTCGACCGTGTTAGATGTATGTTTTGACCGTGCTCCAGGTATGTATTAAAAGTGCTAGACCATGCTGGAGGTCTGTTTCAACCGTGCTCGTGGTGTGCATCAACAGTGCTCGACCGTGCTGGGGATATGTTTCGACCGTGCTCGAGGTGTGTATTAAAAAGGCTCGACCGTGCTGTTGGTAGTTTTAGACCATGCTCGAGCTGTGTAATAACAGTGCTCAACCGTGCTGGAGGCATGTTTCGACCGTGCTCGAGGTCTGTATTAACAGTGCTCGACCGTGCTGGAGGTATGTTTCGAACGTGCTCGAGGTATGTATTAACAGTGCTCAATCATGCTGGAGGTATGTTTCGACCGTGCTCGAGGTATGTATTAACAGTGCTCGACCGTGCTGTAGGTATGTTTCGACCGTGCTCGAGATATGTACCAACCACGCTCGACCGTGCAAAAGTATGTTTCGACCTTGCTCGAGTTTTGTATTAACAAAGAACGACCGTTGCTGAAGGTATTTTTCGACCGTGCTCGAGGTATGTATTTACAGTGCTCGACCGTGCTGAAGGCGTGTTTCGACCGTGCTCGAGATATGTATTAACAGTGCTCGACCGTGATCGAGGTATGTTTCGACTGTGCTTGACTTATGTATTAGCAGTGCTCGACCGTGCTGGAGTTAAGTTTCGACCGTGCTCAAGGTATGTTTTAACAGTGCTCGACCGTGCTGTAGGTAGGGTTTGACCGGGCTCGAGGTTTGTTTTAACAGTGCTCGACCGTGCTGGAGGTAAGTTTCGACCGTGCTCGAGGTATGTATTAACTGTGCTCAACCGTGCTGGAGGTATGTTTCAACCGTGCTTGAGGTATGTACTAAGAGTGCTCGACCGTGCTGTAGGTATGTTTTGACCGTGCTCGAGATATGAATCAACAAAGCTCGACCGTGCAAAAGGTTGAATTCGACCTTGCTCGAGTTATGTATTAACAAAGATCGGCCGTTGGTGAATGTATGTCTCGAAAGTGCTCGAGGTTTGTATCAACAGTGCTCGACCGTGTTAGATGTATGTTTCGACCGTGCTCCTGATATGTATTAAAAGTGGAGGTATGTTTCAACCGTGCTCGAGGTATGTTTCAACCGTGCTCGTGGTGTGCATCAACAGTGCCCGACCGTGCTGGAGGTATGTTTCGACCGTGCTCGATTTATGTATTAACAGTGCTCGACCGTGCTGGATGTATGTTTCGAAGGCGCTCGATGTGTGTATTAACAGTGCTCGACGGTGCTGGAGGTATGTTTCGACCGTGCTCGAGGTTTGTATTAACAATGCTCGACCGTACTGGAGGTATGTTTCGACCATGCTCGATATATGTATTAACAGTGCTCGACCGTGCTGGAGGTATGTTTCGACCGTGCTCGAGGTATGTTTTAACAGTACTCGACCGTGCTGGAGGTATGTTTCGGACGTGCTTGAGTTGTGTATTAAAAGTGCTCGAACATGCTTGAGATATGTTTCGACCGTGCTCGAGGTATGTATTAACTGTGCTCAACCGTGCTTGAGGTATGTTTCAACCGTGCTTGAGAAATGTACTAAGAGTGCTCGACCGTGCTGTAGGTATGTTTTGACCGTGCTCGAGATATGAATCAACAAAGCTCGACCGTGCAAAAGTTATAATTCGACCTTGCTCGAGTTATGTATTAACAAAGATTGGCCGTTGGTGAAGGTATGTATCGAAAGTGCTCGAGGTATGTATCAACAGTGCTCGACCGTGTTAGATGTATGTTTTGACCGTGCTCCAGGTATGTATTAAAAGTGCTAGACCATGCTGGAGGTCTGTTTCAACCGTGCTCGTGGTGTGCATCAACAGTGCTCGACCGTGCTGGGGATATGTTTCGACCGTGCTCGAGGTGTGTATTAAAAAGGCTCGACCGTGCTGTTGGTAGTTTTAGACCATGCTCGAGCTGTGTATTAACAGTGCTCAACCATGCTGGAGGCATGTTTCGACCGTGCTCGAGGTCTGTAATAACAGTGCTCGACCGTGCTGGAGGTATGTTTCGAACGTGCTCGAGGTATGTATTAACAGTGCTCAATCATGCTGGAGGTATGTTTCGACCGTGCTCGAGGTATGTATTAACAGTGCTCGACCGTGCTGTAGGTATGTTTCGACCGTGCTCGAGATATGTACCAACCACGCTCGACCGTGCAAAAGTATGTTTCGACCTTGCTCGAGTTTTGTATTAACAAAGAACGACCGTTGCTGAAGGTATTTTTCGACCGTGCTCGAGGTATGTATTTACAGTGCTCGACCGTGCTGAAGGCGTGTTTCGACCGTGCTCGAGATATGTATTAACAGTGCTCGACCGTGATCGAGGTATGTTTTGACTGTGCTTGACTTATGTATTAGCAGTGCTCGACCGTGCTGGAGTTAAGTTTCGACCGTGCTCAAGGTATGTTTTAACAGTGCTCGACCGTGCTGGAGGTAGGGTTTGACCGGGCTCGAGGTTTGTTTTAACAGTGCTCGACCGTGCTGGAGGTAAGTTTCGACCGTGCTCGAGGTATGTATTAACAGTGCTCGATCATGCTGGAGGTATGTTTCGACCGTGCTCGAGGTATGTATTATCAGTGCTCGACCGTTGCTGAAGGTATGTTTCGACCGTGCTCGAGGTATGTATTAACAGTGCTCAACCGTGCAAAAGGTATGTTTCGACCTTGCTCGAGTTTTGTATTAACAAAGAACGACAGTTGCTGAAGGTATTTTTCGACCGTGCTCGAGGTATGTATTTACAGTGCTCGACCGTGCTGAATGTGTGTTTCGACCGTGCTCGAGGTATGTATTAACAGTGCTCGACCGTGATCGAGGTATGTTTCGACTGTGCTTGACTTATGTATTAGCAGTGCTCGACCGTGCTGGAGGTAAGTTTGGACCGTGCTCGTGGTATGTTTTAACAGTGCTTGACCGTGCTGGAGGTAGGGTTCGACCGGGCTCGAGGTTTGTTTCAACAGTGCCCGACCGTGCTGGAGGTATGTTTCGACTGTGCTTGACTTATGTAATAGCAGTGCTCGATCATGCTGGAGGTATGTTTCGACCGTGCTCGAGGTATGTATTATCAGCGCTCGATCGTTGCTGAAGGTATGTTTCGACCGTGCTCGAGGTATGTATTAACAGTGCTCGACCGTGCAAAAGGTATGTTTCGACCTTGCTCGAGTTTTGTATTAACAAAGAACGACAGTTGCTGAAGGTATTTTTCGACCGTGCTCGAGGTATGTATTTACAGTGTTTGACCGTAATGAAGGTGTGTTTCGACCGTGCTCGAGGTATGTATTAACAGTGCTCGACCGTGATCGAGGTATGTTTCGACTGTACTTGACTTATGTATTAGCAGTGCTCGACCGTGCTGGAGTTAAGTTTCGACCGTGCTCGAGGTATGTTTTAACAGTGCTCGACCGTGCTGGAGGTAGGGTTTGACCGGGCTCGAGGTTTGTTTTAACAGTGCTCAACCGTGCTGGAGGTAAGTTTCGACCGTGCTCGAGGTATGTATTAACAGTGCTCGATCATGCTGGAGGTATGTTTCGACCGTGCTCGAGGTATGTATTATCAGTGCTCGACCGTTGCTGAAGGTATGTTTCGACCGTGCTCGAGGTATGTATTAACAGTGCTCGACCGTGCAAAAGGTATGTTTCGACCTTGCTCGAGTTTTGTGTTAACAAAGAACGACAGTTGCTGAAGGTATTTTTCGACCGTGCTCGAGGTATGTATTTACAGTGCTCGACCGTGCTGAAGGTGTGTTTCGACCGTGATCGAGGTATGTATTAACAGTGCTCGACTGTGATCGAGGTATGTTTCGACTGTGCTTGACTTATGTATTAGCAGTGCTCGACCGTGCTGGAGGTAAGTTTCGACCGTGCTCGAGGTATGTTTTAACAGTGCTTGACCGTGCTGGAGGTAGGGTTCGACCGGGCTCGAGGTTTGTTTTAACAGTGCCCGACCGTGCTGGAGGTATGTTTCGACCGTGCTCGAGGTATATGTCAACAGTGCTCGATCATGCTGGAGGTATGTTTCGACCGTGCTCGAGGTATGTATTAACAGTGTTCGACCGTGATCGAGGTATGTTTCGACTGTGCTTGACTTATGTATTAGCAGTGCTCGGCGGTGATCGAGGTATGTTTCGACTGTGCTTGACTTATGTATTAGCAGTGCTCGACCGTGCTGGAGGTAAGTTTCGACCGTGCTCGAGGTATGTTTTAACAAAGCTCGACCGTGCTGGAGGTAGGGTTTGACCGGGCTCGAGGTTTGTTTTACCAGTGCTCGACCGTGCTGGAGGTAAGTTTCGACCGTGCTTGAGGTATGTATTAACAGTGCTCGATCATGCTGGAGGTATGTTTCGACCGTGCTCGAGGTATGTATTATCAGTGCTCGACCGTTGCTGAAGGTATGTTTCGACCGTGCTCGAGGTATGTATTAACAGTGCTCGACCGTGCAAAAGGTATGTTTCGACCTTGCTCGAGTTTTGTATTAACAAAGAACGACAGTTGCTGAAGGTATTTTTCGACCGTGCTCGAGGTATGTTTTTACAGTGCTCTACCGTGCTGAAGGTGTGTTTCGACCGTGCTCGAGGTATGTATTAACAGTGCTCGACCGTGATCGAGGTATGTTTCGACTGTGCTTGACTTATGTATCAGCAGTGCTCGACCGTGCTGGAGGTAAGTTTCGACCGTGCTTGAGGTATGTATTAACAGTGCTCGATCATGCTGGAGGTATGTTTCGACCGTGCTCGAGGTATGTATTATCAGTGCTCGACCGTTGCTGAAGGTATGTTTCGACCGTGCTCGAGGTATGTATTAACAGTGCTCGACCGTGCAAAAGGTATGTTTCGACCTTGCTCGAGTTTTGTATTAACAAAGAACGACAGTTGCTGAAGGTATTTTTCGACCGTGCTCGAGGTATGTATTTACAGTGCTCTACCGTGCTGAAGGTGTGTTTCGACCGTGCTCGAGGTATGTATTAACAGTGCTCGACCGTGATCGAGGTATGTTTCGACTGTGCTTGACTTATGTATTAGCAGTGCTCGACCGTGCTGGAGGTAAGTTTCGACCGTGCTCGAGGCATGTTTTAACAGTGCTTGACCGTGCTGGAGGTAGGGTTCGACCGGGCTCGAGGTTTGTTTTAACAGTGCCCGACCGTGCTGGAGGTATGTTTCGACCGTGCTCGAGGTATGTATTAACAGTGCTCGATCATGCTGGAGGTATTTTTCGACCAGGCTCGAGGTATGTATTAGCAGTGCTCGACCGTGCTGTAGGTATGTTTCGACCGAGCTCGAGATATGTACCAACCACGCTCGACCGTGCAAAAGGTATGTTTCGACCTTGTTCAAGTTTTGTATTAACAAAGAACGACCGTTGCTGAAGTTATTTTTCGACCGCGCTCGAGGTATGTATTAACAGTGCTCGACCGTGATCGAGGTATGTTTCGACTGTGCTTGACTTATGTATTAGCAGTGCTCGACCGTGCTGCAGGTAAGTTTCGACCGTGCTCGAGGTATGTATTAACAGTGTTCGATCGTGCTGGAGTTTGTTTCGACCGTGCTCGAGGTATGTATTAACAGTGCTCGACCGTGTTGTAGGTATGTTTCGACCGTGCTCGAGATATGTATCAACAGTGCTAGACCGTGCAAAAGGTATGTTTCGACCTTGCTCGAGTTATGTATTAACAAAGAACGACCGTTGCTGAAGGTATGTTTCGACCGTGCTCGAGGTATGTATTAACATTGCTCGACCGTGCTGAAGGTATGTTTCGACCGTGCTCGAGGTATGTAATAACAGTGCTCGACCGTGATCGATGTATGTTTCGACTGTGCTTGAGATATGCATTAACAGTGCTCGACCGTGCTGGAGGTATGTTTCGACAGTACTCGAGGTATGTATTAACAGTGCTCGACCGTGTTAGATGTATGTTTCGACCGTGCTCGAGGTATGTATTAACAGTGCTCGACCATGCTGGGGATATTTTTCGACTGTGCTCAAGGTATGTATTCACAGTGATCGACCGTGCTGGAGCTATGTTTCGACCGTGCTCGAGGTATGTATTAACAGTGCTCGACTGTGCTGGAGGTATGTTTCGAACTCGCTCGGGTTATGCATTAACAGTGCTCGACCGTGCTGGAGGTAAGTTTCGACCGTGCTCGAGGTATGTATTAACAGTGCTCGACTGTGCTGGAGGTATGTTTCGAACTCGCTCGGGTTATGTATTAACAGTGCTCGACCGTGTTAGATGTATGTTTCGACCGTGCTCGAGGTATGTATTAACAGTGCTCGACCATGCTGGGGATATTTTTCGACTGTGCTCAAGGTATGTATTCACAGTGATCGACCGTGCTGGAGCTATGTTTCGACCGTGCTCGAGGTATGTATTAACAGTGCTCGACTGTGCTGGAGGTATGTTTCGAACTCGCTCGGGTTATGCATTAGCAGTGCTCGACCCTGCTGCAGGTATGTTTTGACCAAGCTTGAGCTATGTTTTAACAGTGCTCGACCTTGCTGGAGGTAAGTTTTGACCGTGATCGAGGTATTTTCTAACAGTGCTCGACTGTGTTGGAGGTATGTTTTGAACGTGCTCGAGTTATGTTTTAACAGTGCTCGACCGTGCTGGAGGTATGTTTTGACCAAGCTCGAGATATGTATTAACAAAGCTCGACCGTGCTGGCGGTATGTTTCAAACGTGCTGGAGTTAAGAATTAACAGTGCTCGACCGTGCTGGAGGTATGTTCCGAACGCGCTCGGGTTATGCATTAACAGTGTTCGACCGTGCTGGAGGTAAGTTTCGACCGCGCTCTATGTATGCATTAGCAGTGCTCGACCCTGCTGCAGGTATGTTTTGACGAAGCTTGAGCTATGTTTTAACAGTGCTAGACCTTGCTGGAGGTAAGTTTTGACCGTGATCGAGGTATTTTCTAACAGTGCTCGACTGTGTTGGAGGTATGTTTCGAAAGTGCTCGAGTTATGTTTCAACAGTGCTCGACCGTGCTGGAGGTAAGTTTCGACTGTGTTCAATGTATGCATTAGCAGTGCTCGACCGTGCTGGAGGTATGTTTTGACCAAGCTCGAGATATGTGTTAACAGTGCTCGACCGTGCTGGCGGTATGTTTCAAACGTGCTGGAGTTAAGAATTAACAGTGCTCGACCGTGCTGGAGGTATATTCCGAACGCGCTCGGGTTATGCATTAACAGTGTTCGACCGTGCTGGAGGTAAGTTTCGACCGTGCTCAATGTATACATTAGCAGTGCTCGACGTTGCTGGAGGTATGTTTTGACCAAGCTCGAGTTATGTATTAACAGTGCTCAACCGTGCTGGAGGTATGTTTCGAACGCACTCGGGTTATGCATTAGCAGTTCTCGACCGTGCTGGAAGTATGTTTTGACCAAGCTCGGGGTATGTATTAACAGCGCTCGACCGGGCTGTCGTTATGTTTCAAACGTGCTGGAGTTATGAATTAACAGTGCTCGACCGTGCTGGAGTTATGTTTCGACCGTTCTCGAGATATTTTCTAACAGTGCTCGACCGTGCTAGGTATGTTTCGACCGTGCCCGATGTATGTATTAACAGTGCTCGAACGTGCTGGAGGTATGTTTCGACCGTGCTCGAGTTATGTTTTAACAGTGCTTAGCCGTGCCCGAGGTAAGTTTCGAACGTGCTCGAATTATGTATTAACAGTGCTCAACCGTGCTGGAGGTATGTTTCCACCGTGCTCGGTGTATGTATTAACAATGCTCGACCATGCCGTCGGTTTGTTTTGACCGTGCTCGAGGTATGTTCCGACAGTGCTCGACCGTGCTGGAGGTATGTTTCGACCGTGCTCGAGGTATGTATTAACAGTGCTCGACCGTGCTGGAGGTATGTTTCGACCGTGCTCGAGGTATGTATTAACAGTGCTTGACCATGCTGGAGATATGTTTTGACCGTGCTCGAGTTATGCATTAACTGTGCTCAACAGTGCTGGAGATATGTTTCGACCGTGCTCAAGATATTTATTAACAGTGCTCAACCGTGTTGGAGCTATGTTTCGACCGTGCTCGAGGTATGTTTTAACAGTGCTCGACTGTGCAGGAGGTATGTTTCGAACGTGCTCGAGTTATGTAATAACAGTGCTCGACCAAGCTGGAAATATCTTTCAAACGTGCTCGATGTATGCATTAACAGTGCTCGACCGTGCTGGAGGTATGTTTTAACCGTGCTCGAGGTATATTTTAACAGTGCTCGACCGTACTGGAGGTAAGTTTTGACCGTGATCGAGGTATGTATTAACAGTTGCTCGACCGTGCTGGCGGTATGTTACAAACGTGCTTGACTTATGTAGTAACATCGCTCGACCGTGCTGGAGGTATGATTCGACCGTGCTCGAGGTATGTTTTAACAGTGCTTAGCCGTGCCGGAGGTAAAATTCGAACGTGCTCGAATTATGTATTAACAGTGCTCAACCGTGCTGGAGGTATGTTTCCACCGTGCTCGATGTATGTATTAACAATGCTCGACCATGCTGTCGGTGTGTTTCGACTGTGCTCGAGGTATGTTTCGACCTTGCTCGAGTTTTGTATTAACAAAGAACGACCGTTGCTGAAGGTATTTTTCGACCGTGCTCGAGGTATGTATTAACAGTGCTTGATCGTGCTGGAGGTACGTTTCGAACGTGCTCGATTTATACAATGACAGTGCTCGACCATGCTGGAGGTAAGTTTCGACCCTGCTCGAGGTATGTACTAACAGTGCTCGACCATGCTGGAGATATGTTTTGACCGTGCTCGAGTTATGTATTAACAGTGCTCGACAGTGCTGGAGGTATGTTTTAACCGTGCTCGAGGTATGTATTAACAGTGCTCGACCGTGCTGGAGGTATGTTTTAACCGTGCTCGAGGTATGTTTTAACAGTGCTTGACCGTACTGGAGGTAAGTTTTGACCGTATTCGAGGTATGTATTAACAGTGCTCGACCGTGCTGGCGGTATGTTTCAAACGTGCTTGACTTATGTATTAACATCGGTCGACCGTGCTGGAGGTATGTTTCGACCGTGCTCGAGGTATGTGTTAACAGTGCCCGACCATGCTGTAGGTATGTTTCGACCGTGCTCGAGATATGTAACAACAGTGATCGACCGTGCAGAAGGTATGTTTCGACCTTGCTCGAGTTATGTATTAACAAAGATCGACCGTTGCTGAAGGTATGTTTCGACCGTGCTCGAGGTATGTATTTACAGTGCTCGACCGTGCTGAAGTTATGTTTCGACTGTGCTCGAGGTATTTTCTAACAGTGCTCGACCGTGTTGGATGTATGTTTTGACCATGATCGAGGCATGTATTAACAGAGCTCGACCGTGCTGGAGGTATGTTTCGACCGTGCTCGATGTATGTTTCGACAGTGCTCGACAGTGCTGGAGGTATGTTTCGACCGTGCTCGAGGTATGTATTCGACCCTCTGCTGACATGTGCTCGACATTGAAAGTCGAAAAAACAAAGTGAAAAGTGATCACCTCGACTCTGGTATTTCTGTGACTTTTTACCTTTGGAGCGATAATAACTTCAATCTTGCAATTAACATTAATTAATTAAATGGCAAGTTTCAAGTTTGTGTGGTTTGCAAGTCAAAATCGGTCTTTGTTTTGTTTAGTTTGTCGGGAAATTATTGCCTTGGAAAAGACCATGCATTGCACCCAAAGAACACGCCTCCCCCTCGAAAATGCAGGGTACGTATTTCTCAGTCCTCATTGACACCCTTTGAATCCATTTTGGTATTCGGTTTTCCCACATGTTTTCCATAGCGTTTTTGCCCTTTGTATCTCATACACCAAACCCCCTTAAGAAATGTGCGAGGGGCAAAATATGCCAAGAAAATGAAAAGGGCGAGATAGGTGAGGGTCGAAACATGGTACATTTATCATATTCCCAGTTTTTTATAATAAATGACAATTACCTCACAATTATTGTACCAGATTATATTTCAACTGAACTCATGGTCCTTTTTAAGGATGGTCAAAATGTGCTACCGATTTAACTATGCGGGGGAAAGTTTGATCGGCTTCATCATCGAGAAAAAGGGCAATGGAATAAAACGTCTGCTGGAAATAGATGGTGTGCGGAAGGTTCGTGTTGATACTTCAGCGGTCCCCAACTATTTTGAGATTCACGTGATAGGAGTTAACAAATCTGCTTGCGATCAAGTTTGCACAGAAGTGGAGAAGAAATTAGCAGACTTCAGGGCACAAGACAGTCTAACTGCGTTCGATTGTGCCACTCCAACGTTCGATGCTATTAAGCTAAGGAAGTTCCAACGAGAATCAACGGAACCCGTAGTGATTGGAAAGCAACAAAACGAAAGCGAAGAGGAGCGAGACATCTTTACTGTTTCTAAGTTTGTTCGAAGGGATCACAATTCTCAAGAGCCTCAGCAAACCACATTTAATGATATCAGGGTGCAAGATAACTATTTTGATTTCTCAGAGGAAAAACTTGAATCGTTTTTTAACAACGCGTTGAGTAACTTAAATCAATCTGCAAATCCTAAACTGAGTTTCCGAATCAGGCTAGGAAAATCAGTTTTCTGGAGGATCAACAAAAATCAAACAGATGAAAACCTTGTGAAAAAAAAGCTGGTTGCAAACAAATTTTACCTCGAAAAAGAACATGGCTTGAGTCAGGGTTTCGTTCCTAGTTTGAATCCTGAGTATTTCCAACAGGAGTATATAATAAAGCAATTTGAGAAGTTGGGGTTCGAAGACGTTTCAGAGTTGTATGCCAAGCAAGACATGTTTGTAAGCTTCTCACGTACAGGCGATACTTGGTCGAGTATGCGTGTCGTATTAGCCAAAGATCCACAACCAGACAGTGCAAAAAAAGAGGAGCTTATTTCGGCTATCCTCAGTGCTGAAGCAATTGGACAAAGTGTTCTGGACAAAGTTGACAAAAAAGATTTGAAAATGACGTATTTTAAGACGAAGAAATTGCTGAAATTGGGTGACAAAACAAGCAAGCAAACAAGCGATGCTCTGCGAATATTGTATGATGCTTATTGTAGGCTGGCAAGTCTCAAAACCGAAAACTCCGCTCATGATTCGCCGCACAATTCAGGCCAAAATTTGATCGAAGCGTTCGAACAAATCGGTTTTTGTAAAATCACTGCACTGCGCGAGGCTCCTCTTGATTGGCGGGCAAGTTTACTTCTCGAAGCCAAGCATTATCTACCGGAGGGCCTCCAGGTTCTGAGCGAATGCTGGGATCAATGCAGCTCCACCGAGGACTCGTACTATGACTTCTCTAAGGAGTTTTCGGTAGGAGAGCTGGAAAGTGAATTGGAAGAGAGGTTGAAAGTGAATTGTATAAAACGGATATTGGAAACGAGCTATTGGGTGAACGAGATTAGATCCGATGACAAGGACGAAGACTGCCGCGAGTTAATCCGTGTGAAGGTGATTCCAACCTTTTTGATTACTTTCTGGGGATAATATATAAAAGCTAAATGGCAATTTAAAATTTTCATAATTCAGAAGATGGACAGAAGAACAAAAAATGAACAAACAATTTTTTGGTTATAATAAGGGACAGATTTAGGACGCTTTTTCCCCTCAGCACCGAAACCCAAAATTTGGTAGACTAAACATTTTTTTGAAGAACTCCCGAGTAGTATATGAGTGAGGGAGAGTGGGAGGGGGGGGGGGGGGGGGCGTTGGGTGCGGACCCCCATGTATTAACATAGGCTGTAGAGTATCCGGTCCGCAGGCTATGTATTAAGATAGGTTATAGATTTTCCAATGTATTAGGATAGGGAATAGGTTTCCCAATGTATTAAGATACGAGGTTTCAGATGGTAAGTTTCAGAAACATTTTTGGCGCCCGAATTTTTTGAGCTCGATTTTGCCGATACTTGCGTTTCTTAGCTAACTTCTACGATTTGTGATATGTAAGGACTATCATGTCTTACAAAAGTTCGGTATGGTAAGTTTCAGAAAAATTTTTAAAATTTTTTTTAAGTTTTACTTGCAAATACATTTTTATCTTGAAAAAACAATTTTTTATTAAAAGTTGAAACTTTTTTTTTGGATGGTAGGTTTCAGATGGTAAGTTTCGACGAAAATTAAGTTTCGATTTAGTGTATGGGATCATAAACTAATATATCACGGAATATTTTTTTTCTCGAAAGAATCTTAAATTCTTATTTCATGTTATTTATTTTCCCTCAGGTTATCTGGGGAAAATTGTCAAGAGGGGATTATCTTTGACAGGTTAGTTATTCCGCTCCACGGGATATCAGGGGAATCTTGACAGCTCCTCACGGTTGATTACTTTTATATCCTACCTAATCTTTTTTCCGCACGTTATCTGGAGAACGGATGACAGGTTCATTACACTTGTTAATTTTATGACTTATTTTATCTTTTTTCACATAATTATCTCACTTATTTTTACCTCAACTGGTTTATTTATTCTGTCATATTTCTTGCTACGATTCATTTCAAATCTCTTTTATCACTTGGTCTTTAATCTTTAAAAAAGTCTTTGAAATTTCCAAATTTTCCAAAAACTTATCATTCAAATTTATCAATTGCTCTGCCACGGTAAAAGTTTACTCTGAGAAAAACATAGTATCATATTTTTTTTGTATCTGATAATTTTGCGTAATAATGTTTCCATCTTTCTCAGAGTAAACTTTTAAGAAAAATATACAATTTACTAGAAATTGGTCATTTTTCGTAAATTTATCTACGTACAATTTTCGTAAATTCATCTACTCTATCGTTAAATCTTTCAATTGGGGGACTACAACATCCATATTCCATCATCATTCTCCGTATTTCATCAAAGGGTTAGTTGCTAAGATGCTTTTCGTAAAAAATCTAAGGAATTTAAAAAGTTAAATTACATAAATAATCAAACAATTCACTACATTGTATAGTAAAATTACTGCAAAAATTTACACTTACAAATAAAAAATTCACTTTTACATAAAATTACTGATAAAATTCAAAACATACACATCATGAACTTTATTCAAGTTCTTCTGGAAGAGTTTAAAAAGGAGAAATGCTGAATAAATTGCGTAAAAACCACACAAATTATTAGTCTTTTGTAGCTTTCGAGGAACCATTCGTCGAAACTTTTTCGTCAAAAAGGGGTAAGTTGATCTCTTTCTTCCCAAAGAATCTGCAAAGTAGTAGCTTTTATTCATTCGAGCAATCATAATCCAGTGTTCTCCTCTATCATTGCTTGGGGCTGAGTTAATAATTGCAAAAGAGTTTTTTGTTAGTTGAGGTACTGTATCAGAAGGGTATGATCCCATGTACTTGAACCTGAGCTCTGGAATTCTTTCAATAATTTGCAAAATTGAAATGTTATCCATCTTTGCAATTGTAGGCTGATTTACAGCTAAAAATGAAATCGATAGTTTGATAGTGTACTTTAGGTTAAAAAAAGAGGAAGAATATTGACTTACACACATTTAGGAATTGAATCAACAAAGTCCCATACACAAGCCTTATATAGTGGGCAAAGTTTATTGAATACTGTTTTACAGTCTAGGTTGAAGAAGTGCCTCGGGTTTTCAACTAAACAGCATTCCTTCTCTATTTTTTCTGGAGCTTTAGGTCTGAAGAAAAACAATATAGATAGTACAGAGATAATAACAAAGAAAAGTCCCAAAAAAGTTACAATATTTTTATAGAAACCTGAAAATTCAAAAAAATTAAACATTTTTAGCGACTGTTCCGAATTTGTCAATTTGAATATTTGATAGCCTTTCTCCCAAGACTATCACTTCCGTTACTTGCTCCAAGGGAAATTGGAAAAACATTTCTAATCTCAAGCTTTTTCCACTAAGTTCTGGATAATGCAAGTGTTCAGCGGCATCCTGTAGTGAAGTCAAGTCGAAAACTAGAATATAGTGATTTTGAAAATCTTCCATAGGAAGAGCTGGAAAATCTTCGTTAAACTGCATTGCTTTCATTGTTGTAACATAGGGTCGACAAGGAGAAGTTGTATCTAATGAAATAATTGCTCTTCCACCCCGAATAATTCTAAGCTCTCTCAAATGAAATTGTTGATAATTGAAAGGATTTTTATAAAAAGATCCCGCAACAGCCGAATTTGTATTCATTGCAACAGCTATCCTTCTGATTGGGGCATTATTGAAAACATTTTCCTGAATAAACTGGTTTTGACGAGATGGAATGATAAAGGTTCTTGCTATAGTTTCCATGTAATTGTAATGAGCAGGTTCCCTTTCCAGATTCCATTGCAAATATTGATGATTAAGTTCAGCTACTAAAATTCTTCTTGTAAACAGTGAACAATCAACTATTTTCAGACTGACATTTGGATTATCAGATAACATGTAAAAATTAGGTCTAGCTCGAATAAGTTTAATTCGAACTTTGGTATTTGGTAGCAACAGTTTTTCGCAAGTAAACAAATCAATGGCGAGCCTTCCATAGAGTGAAAAAATAATCCCTGTTCCCAAGGAATTTGCTCTATCAGTGAATGGATACATATCAAATGCATCAGGATTTTCTTCAAAACTGTATCCATGACAAGCAAGAATTCCTTTATTACTCACTGCTGACGAGTTGAATTCGTTCGATATCTGTGCCTTATAAGGATATAACCCATTGGCATTGTAAACCATTGTATTGTTAAAATAAACTTCACAGTTGGAGAATAGAGAATGTAGTAGATTATTTACATAAGTTAAGTAAGTTTGTGGTTCCTCATCTGAATCTTCCTCCGATTTTGCTTTATGTTCTGCTTTTTCTTTTTTGAAAGCATCAAACAATCTTCCTTTGAATAGTTGAAGCTTTAAGCTAAGATGGGTATCACGCAAATCCAAGTAGAGATTACGATCCGTTTCAAATTCAAACTCAATACTGCTTTCATCCAGAGAAGTACTGGGGAATACTTCGTGTGTGTAAGATGACATAATTGTTTCCAAAACTGGGACTTTATCAAAATTTCCAAAGAAGAATTTGTAAACGCTCCGTACCGAAAATGACTACTTTGATTTACACTCGTTTTATCTTGTCAAAAATGTCTTTGCGAGAGCGACTGATTTTTGAACTACTCTTTTGGGAAATGGTACTTCTTGTTCTACGCTTGGATTTCTTTTTTCCACCCCCAGCTGTTTTCGAACAGTTTTTGTTCCATCTTTTGCAAACGTTTTGAGTTTTTTTCGTCCACTGACAACTTCTCCAATCTCTGGAGCGGCAATTTCAAATAAATCTGCTCCGATTCTTTTTGCAGCTGGGACTTTATATTTTTTAATGAAGGGAATTGCAGTTCTCCCAAGAGTTTGTGCAAGAGCACCAAAACCTCTTCCACGCTGCCTTGCATGTCCACGAAAAATAGGAAAATTAGCTGAACTTTGAGCAACCATTTCGTATGAAGTTTAAATCAAAAATGATTATCCGAAATCTTGCGATACAAGAGGACAACTCGTGTAATTCCTACTGACACAAAAGGAATTTTTTCACCTGTAGTATCCCTTAGTTCTATTTTTATGCTGTGGAAAGAGTTTTTTAATAATTTTTTAAATTGTAGATTTGTGAAGGATTGATAGTTCATGTACTGTCTTGTAGATATTATGTCTCCATTTTTTACTTTGGAAATGACAGGAATACAACGCAGTAATGGAGTTTTTGTATCGCCTACTATATTATATTCTATAATATCACTATAAATCATTAAGGAATGTATTCTTATAATGTCGTAAGAATACTGAGGATAATGTGGTCCTTTTCCTTTCATTATAACACCTGTCTGATTTTGTTCTAAATCACAACCAAAAATGTGACTCAAATCAGCACTTTGAATTATAAACACTGATTGATCCTCAGGTAAATGAATGGCAACTTTTTGTGTAATCTTATCTACTGATACATAAATTCCGTTATATTCATATTTTTGTGCGCCTATACGTTTTCCAACTTTGTCATTCATGGCTACAACTATATCAACAATACTTGGATACAATCCAGGTTCAACATGCATCGGTTGAATCTTTCTTTTTTCCTCAGGACTTTCTCGTCCATCTACGAAAGTAAACTTTCCCTCTGTAACGTTTTGGTACAAAGAAGGGTACGATATTTCTGAAATAGCAACCTCCCATTCTCCTTTTAGATGTCTTTGTTCCGGTAGAAAATTTGTAAAGGAACTAAGACTGTTATTCGGATAACAATTAAAAGAAGCATTAGAAAAGAAGCATTAGTAAAAGAATCCATGACAACTGATCGATAGAAACTCAATTTAAAAAATGACTTACCACTAATCTGAACATTTTCTCAGCTCTTTTTCATAAAATTTTCCCAGAATTTCTTCTTTTTCGAGATCTTTGATGATGTATGTTGGAGGTTTTTTTGTAGATATTGCCGAAATTTCAAAAATTTCATCTGTAAACTGTGGCTTGTATCCTTTTCGGAACGGAATATCATTTTTTGAAATTCTAACTCTATCACCAATTTTGAATTTTGGTTTAGTATATTTCTTGAATGATTTGTTATACAATATTGATAAAAAATCACTGTTTTTCACATCTCTGGGAAATTTTCCAATTGATCGATTTTTGCGGCAGTTCAATGTAGAAACAAATTGCTGCAATTTGGGCACAAATTTTTCACCATGATCTTCAATGTAACGATATTTTATATGTTTTAAAGATTGAATTGCTCTCTCTGCAAATGCAGCTTTTGTTTCACTCATTGTTGAGTAAACTTCAATGTCTTTCTCCTTGCAAAACTTTTTAAAAGTTCCCCCATAATCTGTTCCTTTATAAACCCAAAGTTTTTCAGGAGTGTTTTTTCGAGAAATCATTTTTCTAAAAGCTTGTAAAGTGTCTTTGGCATACTTTGTTTTCATTGTTAGAACTCTGACAAATCTCGAAAAAATATCTACAGCAACTAATAAATACTTGATTCCATTGTTTTGACTAGCTAACTTGTCTACAAAAGCCAAGTCCATACACCAGATTTCATTGATATATTTTGAAAACGCTTGAAGTCTTCGGAAAGACCTGATTGGTGGACCAAATTTTGTATACGATGTCTTGGTTTGTAAAAACTTTTCTACTTTCTTTTTTGATAAACCACTCGCTTTACTCAAGTTTTGAATAGAACCGTACGAAGCTCCTAGAATACAATCTGTTTAGTCTTACCTTTTCAGATTTTGAAAGGGATCCAAGTTCCTCTATCTTTTGCTTTGGCATTCTTGTTAATAACATGTTTAGGAGGAATGTGTTGCTTCCAAAATAGTAAGGTAAATATCTGGAAAATCGGTATTTTTTCGCTTTAGTGCACACACAAAATCTACAATAGATTCTTTTGTATCTCGATTATCCAATATAATATTGTCTGACTGGCTGATTTCAACCTCGCATTTACAGCACTGTAAACAGAATCAAAATTTTTTGGTACAATCTCCTCTTTTCCTTGCTTTTGTTCCAATTTTTGTTTTCTTGGAAGTGTACTTTGTGATTGATAAACTGAGTACGGAATTAAAACAAACTGTTCCATACTATGTCAATCGTTTAATGACAAAAGGGGTGATGATAGATATCAATTGTAACCCTTTAGTTGAGCTTAAAATAATTCTTCTTTTGTGTAGAGGAGTTCTTTTTTGTGTTAGTTCTGAAATTTCTTTTCAATATTTTACTACGTCTTCTTTCCGAAGGTCTCGAAGCTCTCCTCTTAATAGGTTTACTAAACACTCGCTCAGAAACTGAATGAAATCTTTTGGGCAATTGAGAATGAATTGTTTTCGAAGCCTTAGGGAAAATTTTTGAAATATTGGGAGAATAGAGACGTATTGTGTACTCATCGTCTAAAAACTTTGTCTCTATTCCAGCTGGTAAGTAAAATTTTGTTGGAACTGAGCCACTATTAGTGGAATACCTAAGTGAATCAACTGTTTTTGGGGTTAAATCAATAAGTAAATGACCATAAGGAACGTATGTTGCATCTTGACACCACTCTTTCAATTGAGATGCTAGACCTAGTTGTTGACTTAATGTATTGATTTGTAAAACATCCCTCAGCGACTTGAACAAGACTATGTGTGTATTTTGTAACTCTACATCTCGTCCAAATTTGCTTTGATGAAATAAATTGTGTTTGATGTATATTGTAATCAGACCCCTGTGTCTCCCCGCAGTAGCAATTTTTGCAAATTGTTTGGAGTTTGAAACTTCTTCACAAGAATCATCAAATATGAGCAAATACTTAGTTCCATTATTGGGGAGATTTTCAATCAAGTCAAAATCTACTCCTTGGATAAATTTAAGGTTTTTTCTTTGCATTTGACTATAAAGAGGTTGATAATGTTGATTAAAATAATAAATTTTGTCGAATGCTGGTTGAAAAGTACCAATTTTCAACCAATCAAAAATAAGATGCGATTTTCCAGATCCACTTGGTCCAACTAGGGAAATAAAAATTCGTTCTTTGGTAGATATTATTTTATTCATAGCTTTGGAGAAGGTAGAATATAACCGATGGTACTTGATAAAATAGCTACCCAAACTGTTGTTTCTTCACATGTTGTGGATAACATAACTCGAACGATTGCACATACTAGCATAAAAACTATAACAAAAAACTGGCACAAAAAAACTAAAAGTGATCTATTACATGTACGTCCAAACAATTTTCATGATTTTCGTTCATGATTTTCTTTATCAAAAACAAAATTTCCTAAATTTACGGGCTTGTCACATTGATCGACCATCTTAACTCTAAAAAGAAAAAGTTGACAATGAAATTTAATTAAAATTTGAAAATGGTAGTACCTTAAGAATAATATAATTTACAATTTGTTAAAAAAACATCGAGCCCATGTTCCGTATGCAAATACTTTTCTTTCTGCACAGTGAAGAGTTTTTGCATGACGAAATGGGTAGTTGCTACACCTCCAATCATATTCTTCATCTTTGAATATCAAAAACTGAACTTTAGGGCAAGCGTAGTCATCCAAATTAATAATCTTTGTTTCCAAGAATTCTGATAGAATCTTACATTTTTCATAACCTTTTGCAAAAAATTCCGTGTCTGTGGCTTCTAGATTCTTCAAAATTTTTTCAAGTTCAGTATATTTTTCGTAACCACTGCTCCAATTGATTCCATGAAGATGCTGTGTACACCAAAAAGATTGGGATGTTGGTTTGAATTTTTTGGGAGGAAGAAAGGAATATCCTTCTGTTTGTCCATCCTTATAAACACCTAATTATTTCACTATATTGCTTTCCATACATTCAATATCCAAAACAACTAGACTCATTCTGTTGGCTGATTTCTCTGAAGTTTTTTGTTTAAAATGATTAACATTCAAACAATGCATATACTGATGAAGCAAATATTTTAATATATAAACAGAAAAATACGTGACCAAGAAAGCATGAACTGGGGAGACTAGGTGCAACATAACAATACCCAGGACCTTTTTTTGTAGTAGATTTCACAGATCCAGCAGAGTCATGTAGAATTGCATGTAGTCTAAAAATTTAGGAGTTTGCAAAAAAGTAATCCATACAGGAATTTCCGTATCCATATAGTCCTCCAAAAGGAAATTTTTGGTCCATTTCTTTTAAATTTATGTCCGGGTCCAAAACAATACAGGCACAAAGAAATAAATTTTTTCTTTTTGTATTTGATGAGAAATCTTGCCTAATAATCTCAAAAACTCTTAGAATTTCATTCAATTTCTGTACGTTCATTTTCTACAGTGCATTCGTCAATAATGATACAAGATTTTTTGAAGGTCTCTACATAACCTAGCAATGAAGGAAGCATATCAAGTAATTTATCATATTCTTCTCTTTGTAGTTGTAAAGATTGATTATTTTTCCATTGATTTCCATTTCTACGATATTCTACAAGATCTATTTTTTTGGTATCAGATCGGTATCCTATGTGAATTTTTCTTCTACCATTAAGCAGAGTCCATTCAAAGTGAGATATTTGTGAGTCTACGTCCAAATTCTGCAAGTTTGGTAAATTTTGAGATTCTATAATTGTTAGTGAAATTTTTTGGGACTTTTCTTCTAGAACAATATGAAAAAGTCCCAATTTATTGTGAAGTTTTAAGAGTAAATTTCTTGAAAAACCAATATTCCAACTCATACTATTCAACACCAATACTAAATGAAAAATGATTTTGAGGATAAATTGTTAAATTACAAGACAAAAACATAAATAACACAAATTATTGTACATTACAGTTCTCAACAAACATAAAGTCTCCCAAAATTTGAGACAGTTCTTTGAATTTGTTCAAAGTAGAGTTGACATAGGCAACTTGTTTCATTGCTTCATTCTCTTTTGCGGTGAATAGTCGAATCTGAATGTAGGGAGGTTTGTTAATATTGTACCTCTTGATCGTGACACAAACTTGTCTTCTATTGTATGTTGCTATGTCATACACTTTGTTGCAGTTGGCAAGCTCCTGATCCATAGTTGACTCTTTGTCAGAAGTGAGTTCCAATATAGGAACGAGTCCAAGGTTTTCAGCATCGTGAATAACAGTATTTATAATTGCTGAGATTGCTTCTCCTTCTTTTTCACCGAGATAGACTTGCTGTCTTTTTTCGAGTTGTCCCAACTCATTTTTCTTGAATAGTTGAAAGCAGGGTTCAAAATAAATTTTCCCTTTGTAGGATTTTTGGGACCAAGCAAATCTCCCAATTCTTGTTTGATTTTTTGAGAATTCATGTAATTGGGACTTGTGTCTTTTCTTGAGAACATTTTTGAAGAACAGACTGATCAGATGAAGAGAAATGAGAGAAATGATTTTGAGATTAAATGAAATTGAAAGTAAACAATATGAGTCATTCACTGAACCATAAAAGGACATAGAACTATAATTGGAATTTTTGAGGGAAATTTGCAAATATGGAATTGTGTAGGTGTTAGTGTTCCTATATAAATCCACAATTCTCAGCAAAAATCATAGTTTCAGATGGCTGCAGCTATGTGTCAAGCTCTTCCCAGCTTTTATTCAGAGTATTGTCAAAAATCGCTATTTATTTCCGTTTCCAGTGATTTTTACGAAAAGTATATAGTAACCAATAATTTTTGTGTCTCTACCCACAATTCTTACTGTTCTTTGGAAAATTGTAAGTTCCACATACTTCTGATTGGTTCATCTTTCGATCAAATTTTGCAACGATTGGGTAATTTTCATTTCACATACCAAATTATCGATTGTCTTTACACTCTGTACAAATACAGATTTTATTCGAATGTTATTTCATCAACTGGCGAAGTTTTCAATCAACTTGACCGCGCTGTTCATCACAATTTGAAATGGAAAGGAGCAGAAAAAATGCCAAGTGTTGCAAAGAAAAGACTGTTACGCAAAAAATTCAAACGTCACTATTTATGTTCTAACCAGAAACTAGCTTCCACACAAACTATTGGTTCAGCTTTTCTAGAAAGAGTTCGTAAAGTACAAAACTCAAAATATGAACATGATTTGTTAAAAATAATTGACTGTTTTATTGATGGTTATGGATTTGTAAATAGTGATCATGTCAATTTTTTAATAAAAAACTTCTGATATTCCATCTATTTTCACTCATATGTTTACAAAGTTACCATTATTTACCGAAAAAAAATCACCGTTGTCAAAAAAATTTGCAAAAAAAATTTCAAACATGTAAGAAAGATGTTAGATTTCTTTTGATTTTCGAAAAGTTGCAAAAAACATTTCAATTTTTTTAACAAGTTGTAATAAGTGTTTCAATTTTTTTGACATAATGCGAAAAGTGTTTCAACTTTTTTGAGAAGATGCGAAAAGTGTTTTACTTTTTTTAACAAGATGCAAAAAGTGTTTCACTTTTTCACTACTTCAATTTTTTCTACAAAAAGCGAAAAGTGTTTTACTTTTTTCGATAAAATGCAAAAAGTGTTTCAATTTTTTCGACAAAATGCGAAAAGTGTTTTACTTTTTTCGATAAAATGCGAAGTGTTTCAATTTTTTCGACAAAATGCGAAAAATGTTTTACTTTTTTCGATAAAATGCGAAAAATATTTCAATTTTTTCGACAAAATGCGAAAAGTGTTTTACTTTTTTCGACAAAATGCGAAAAGTGTTTTACTTTTTTTCGACAAATTGCGAAAAAGTGTTTCAATTTTTTCTACAAAAGCTTAAAAGTGTGTACAAGATGCAATATCGATTAGGTAACTTTTTAATTGTGTACAGTTTTTCTAGTGTTTTTCCGAATTTTTGTGCAAAAATTAATCAAATTTTTTAACATGTGTGCGAGTTCGGAGCACTTAACTAAGTTCTAATTGTTTTTCAATGGTTTACCTTGAACCTCTCATCTATTCTCATAATTAAAATGAAATTGAAGAAATTAATTACAGAAAACGAAGTCAAAACCAAACAACCTTTATTTACAAAAACATTTAATCAAATCTGTCGAGCAGCAGAAGAGTTCTGGAGGTTCTCTATAGAACGCAGAGCTGGACGAGGTTCCATTGCTGGTGGTTGTTGTGGAGGAGTGTTTTGAGGCGTCATTGTTTCTGAGAATCCCTCATCTTCATCTATTGTGATGGGGTTTTCAACTGATCCTTCCTCCTCCCAAGGAAAGAGGAAGTCGTCGACTGGTTGAGCCACAAATCACGACGAAGTTTTCAATCAACTTGACCGCGCTGTTCATCACAATTTGAAATGGATGAGCCACAAACAAGGATGGTTGAGCCACAAACAACTGGCGAAGTTTTCAATCAACTTGACCGCGCTGTTCATCACAATTTGAAATGGAAAGGAGCAGAAAAAATGCCAAGTGTTGCAAAGAAAAGACTGTTACGCAAAAAATTCAAACGTCACTATTTATGTTCTAACCAGAAACTAGCTTCCACACAAACTATTGGTTCAGCTTTTCTAGAAAGAGTTCGTAAAGTACAAAACTCAAAATATGAACATGATTTGTTAAAAATAATTGACTGTTTTATTGATGGTTATGGATTTGTAAATAGTGATCATGTCAATTTTTTAATAAAAAACTTCTGATATTCCATCTATTTTCACTCATATGTTTACAAAGTTACCATTATTTACCGAAAAAAAATCACCGTTGTCAAAAACATTTGCAAAAAAAATTTCAAACATGTAAGAAAGATGTAAGATTTCTTTTGATTTTCGAAAAGTTGCAAAAAACATTTCAATTTTTTTAACAAGTTGTAATAAGTGTTTCAAATTTTTTGACATAATGCGAAAAGTGTTTCAACTTTTTTGAGAAGATGCGAAAAGTGTTTTACTTTTTTTAACAAGATGCAAAAAGTGTTTCACTTTTTCACTACAAATGCAAAAAATGTTTCAATTTTTTCTACAAAAAGCGAAAAGTGTTTTACTTTTTTCGATAAAATGCAAAAAGTGTTTCAATTTTTTCGACAAAATGCGAAAAGTGTTTTACTTTTTTCGATAAAATGCGAAGTGTTTCAATTTTTTCGACAAAATGCGAAAAATGTTTTACTTTTTTCGATAAAATGCGAAAAATATTTCAATTTTTTCGACAAAATGCGAAAAGTGTTTTACTTTTTTCGACAAAATGCGAAAAGTGTTTTACTTTTTTTCGACAAATTGCGAAAAAGTGTTTCAATTTTTTCTACAAAAGCTTAAAAGTGTGTACAAGATGCAATATCGATTAGGTAACTTTTTAATTGTGTACAGTTTTTCTAGTGTTTTTCCGAATTTTTGTGCAAAAATTAATCAAATTTTTTAACATGTGTGCGAGTTCGGAGCACTTAACTAAGTTCTAATTGTTTTTCAATGGTTTACCTTGAACCTCTCATCTATTCTCATAATTAAAATGAAATTGAAGAAATTAATTACAGAAAACGAAGTCAAAACCAAACAACCTTTATTTACAAAAACATTTAATCAAATCTGTCGAGCAGCAGAAGAGTTCTGGAGGTTCTCTATAGAACGCAGAGCTGGACGAGGTTCCATTGCTGGTGGTTGTTGTGGAGGAGTGTTTTGAGGCGTCATTGTTTCTGAGAATCCCTCATCTTCATCTATTGTGATGGGGTTTTCAACTGATCCTTCCTCCTCCCAAGGAAAGAGGAAGTCGTCGACTGGTTGAGCCACAAATCTTGAGTCCGGAACCTCGGGATAGTTCATTCCCACATGATCAGAAACTTCCCCCATCATTTGCATTGTTCCAAGTTGGTTCTCTGTGATGGGAACTTGCATCATATGATGTTCGTTGAAATCCCTTTGCATCACTTCCACCATGTGCCAGACTTGGATTGGGATATCCATTCGTGCCAGAAAAACTCCAGAGACTGTTTCTCGAACTTGAATTTGTACTAAATCAGGTGAAAATTCTACAGAAAACATGAGGTTGCTGTTTTGCACTGAGAAGATCATTTTGAGCAATAAATTGAGTTAAAGAGTAAAAACAAGAAAGAGTTGAGAAAGGAGGTAGCTGACGGTAGTTAAGTCGAAAATAAAATGATTTTTAGTTAGGAGTTAGGGGTACCTTCAACTCGACTGTGTGGGTTTAACCATTCAGAATTGATTTTCCTTATTTGGATTGTAGTCGTGTCCAATCAGATTTCAGCTTCCTTTTATGGGATTCTTGGATAAAAGTCGTATCCAATCGGAAACAAAGCTCCATTTTGGATTTTGCCGTTTCCAATCACAAAAACGTTCATTTTTGTTCTAGTTGTCGTATCCAATCAGAAGACGCTTTTAAGGACTTAAATCTTCCAAATAAGTAAAAATATACACAAAAGCAATTGCAAAAATAAATGACCAAAAGTTGTTTGCAGTAAAAATAAGAAATATTGCTGATATAAGTAACAAAAGAAACAAAATTAATAAAAGTAACATCTCTGCAACTTTTTTCATCAAGTTAATTGAATTTTTTGTATGTAATCAATGAGAAATTGCTGATTTTTGAGTAGATAGTCAAGTTCTTTAATTTTTATGTAAATTTGGGAGGATAACTCAAACTTGACGAATTTTTCAAAGCAGACTTCTGGAAATCTGATTCCAAACCGAATCAAGCAAGATTTTGAACTTTGAAAATCTTTAAAGAAATGAAGGAATAAAGAATTTTGCTGAGCTGTTTTTACAAATTTGGGTTTTGGATAGGGGATAAAAAGAGTTTTTGATATATTATCGTACGACTTTTTGATCAATTTCAAATTCTCGAGAATAAACAAAATTTCTTTCCTTGTGAGGTGTAATTCAGCTGTAAGTTTAAAACTTTGATACGCAATATGTGAATCAAAAGTCAACTCTTTGATTGAATAAGTTTCTCTGAAGAGACCTTTACTTAGTCGGATAACTCTATTTTGTACAAAAAAGACGTCCAAAAATTATGAAAAAAGTAAGAGTCAACATCTATTTCATCAATAAGAAAATCAATTGGAATTTTTTCCTTTTTCTTGTAAAGTAACTCGAGGAAGCTCAAATGTTTTTTGATAGTTATTTTTCAAATAATGATTAAGGTTTGTTTTTTAAATAATAAACAGTTCACTTTTAGAAAAAGCTGAATTCTGATTAGTTGATTTCCAACAAACAGTGTTACTAAAAAAAATACTCAATTCTGATTGGTTGATTTTCTCTAATAAAAAGCAAAAAAAAAACTTATTTCATTCTGATTTTCTTTTACGTTAAAAGCAACTGGTCTATACTTTGTATAACTACTTGAAATAAATTTCAAATATTTTTAACAATTCAAAGTAGGTAAAAATTATTTTTATTAAATTTTTTGGAACATTTTAAATCTCCCAATTTTGTACGTACCCCGTATTCTTAATTAATTTTGATACACACTAAAAATCCCACTTTTTTTCAGATGCCAGCACTCAACAGGAATGAGAAAGTGAAATGCGAGGATTGTGGTAAAGAGTACAGGAGGGCCGATGCGGCTCGACACCGCAAAAGCTGTCAAGCGGGGATTATTTCTTGTCCTGATTGTAAGTATTTCACTTACAATAAACAAGAAATGAATTATCACGTGGCCAAAAAACATGCTCCATCAACTTCCAAGCAATCAAAGGTTTGCTCGTCTTGTGAGCAGGAGTTTCCGAATTACTACTCTCTCCAACAACATCGGAGAAAAGAACATGGGGCGAAACAACGGAAACCAAGTGATACGGTGGCAGACTTGAACAAGATTGTGGAGGAGGAAGGGGAAGATGGAGAGAAACTCAAAGAGGAGTTGAGTGCTTGTCAGCATTTCTTGGTGGATACTGAGATGGAGAATGGGAGGCATAAGGTATTTAACTTTCAAATGTCAAAGTTAGATACCAAGATTATCAACGAGAAGCTTGAAGAAGTCTTTAACAAGCTAGATTCCGCTGCAAAAATCAATATTGCTCTTGAATTTGTTCTCCGTAATGTCGAAACGGGAGAATATCGGTATTACTATGCACACGAAAACAATACTTTGTTCGAAAAATCGCATTTACTGTGTACTAAAGCGGATTTGATTACAATCCAAGGAAAAGTTGAAAAGTTTGATATCGTGGAGCAATGCACCCAAGAACGTCAGAACACAAAAGGGAGGTTCAAGTTGATCACAAATGTTACTATTTTTGCTGCACTACTGAAAAACATCCCAATGGGATGTCCAGACTCTGTGTTGCCTGAACCTTTACTACGACATACGCAAGTAAACTGTCTTTTATCGGACAAAGATAAACAACCATACAAAGATCATCTTTGTCTTTTCCGTGCGTTAACAATGTATTTGCATGGTCATAGTAACCTCGATGCTCATACATCTCAGCTGTTTACAGAGTTTATATCAAAATCGGGATACGATCCGAAGAATTTTCGTGGAGTGTCAATCGATGATTTACCTGTTGTAGAGGGAATAGTTGAACGAAACTTATTCATTTACGATTTTGATATTCAAGAAGGAGAATATGTTGGAGAATTAGTCAGGCGAAGTATTGGAAAATTTGAAAAAACGGTGAAATTGCTAAGATTCAACAACCATATTATTCACACGAATGATATTGTTTCCTTCTTCAAGTGTTTTCGATGTCCTAGCTGTGACTGTTTCTTCAACAGATCAGACAACTTCAACCGACATCTTCTAACTTGTAAAGATCGAGTGCGACATATTTATCCCAAAAATGCGTACACACTACGGGAAACAATATTCGAGAAATTGGATGGCTTCAACATTCCCTACACTGAAGATCAGAAATTGTTTAGCAATGTTGCAGTTTTTGACTTCGAATCGATTTGTGTTCCCACAGAAGAATTGAAAGCAACTGAAACAACTACTTGGATTGGAAAACATGTCCCTATTTCCGTATCAATATCTTCAAATCTGCAAGATGCTCCAATTTTCTTGTGTGAAAAAGATCCAGAACTTCTAATAATTGCTTTTGTTTCCAGCTTGGAACTTCTGGCTGAAAAAAGTAAACTACAAATGAGAACCAAGTTTCAAGAAATCGAAAACACTGTCAATGATCGAGTCAAAAAGATCTTTGGTAAGCTTAATGCTAGAACTTTAACTAAAAGACTAGAAGTTTTCGATTATGAAGATGAATGTGTTGAGGATGGCGACGAAGATGACATGTCAACACAATTCTTGAGAATTCAAAAAATCAGTTGATCGACTTGAAACTGCATTTAGAGCGCTATGTTAATACCTTACCGGTGTTCGGTTTCAATAGCGGCAGATACGATCTGAACCTTATCAAATCTTATTTGATTCCATACCTTATATGTGATAAAGAAACCGAACCAACAGTCATTAAAAAAGCAAATGACTTCATATCATTCAAATTTGGAGATGTTCAGTTTTTGGACATAATGAAATTTCTTGGAGGGGCAAAAACATTGGATTCGTTTCTGAAAGCCTATAAAGCAAGTGAGACCAAAGGTTTTTTCCCTTACGAATGGTTTGACAGTCCAGACAAGCTTGACTGTACGGAGTTGCCTCCATATGAAACCTTTTTCAGCAAACTGAGAAACCACAACCCTCTCGAGAAAGATTTCAACGATTACCAAAAACTGGTTAATGGAGGACTTGATCAACAAAGTGCGCTGAAAAAGTTGCGTATTCAATCAATTCCACCAACAGGTTTTGAAAATTACTCGTATTTGAAAAACATCTGGGAACAACAAAGCATGATTGCTTTCAAAGACTTCTTACGATGGTACAGCAACAAAGATGTTGTTCCTACTCTTGAAGCTATGCAAAAAATGATCGAGTTTTACCATGATAAGAGAAATGACATGCTGAAACTGGGATGCACGCTTCCAAATCTTGCAAATATCTGCTTACACAAGTCGACAAATCACAAATTTTACCCGTTCTTTGAAGGAGATAAAGATTTATGTGAGAAAATTAGAGAAGACATGACTGGTGGTCCATCAATAGTTTTTACGCGAAAAGCTGTTGTCGATCAAACTTATATTCGTAACTCGTCAAATATTTGTAAGACAATAGTTGGAATTGACGCTAGCCAATTATATCCATTCTCAATGTGTCAAGAGATGCCAACCGGACTTTACACAAGATGGGAGTATGACTCTGAAACTGATTGTTTTAAAGCTAGAAATAACAAAACAAGAAATTTCGGGAACATGGTTATGTCCTTTTATCAAGAATTGAGACCAGAGTGTAAAATTCAGAGTTTTTACACAACCGGAAAGCAGAAAAAAATTGACTGTTTTCATGTTGATGGTTACTGTAATCACTGTAAAACAGTATTTGAAGCTATGGGTTGCTACTATCATTTCTGCTCATGTCAAGAAACCCGTCCATCGTTGTCAGAACAAGATATTGAAAGGGGAAGTGAGAAGCGAGAAATGGATGAGTTGAGACGAGAGTACATAAAAGAAAGAGGTTACAAAATTCAGGAAATGTGGGAGTGTGAATGGTGGAAGCATTTCAAAACAGATTCGTCAATCAAGAATCATGTCAAGACAAATTTTCCTTACAAAAGACCTCTGTCTACTGATTCTTTAGTTGAAAAAATAAAGAACAGATCTCTTTTTGGTTATGTGCAATGCGATTTAATAGTTCCTGCTGAGTTGAAGCCTACATTTTCAAATTTTCCTCCAATATTCAAAAACATTGACGTCTCCCGAAACGATATTGGAGAATACATGAAAAACTATGCCGAAGATAACGATTTGCTGAAAAACCCACAACGAATGTTGATTTCCAGTTTTAAATTAGAAAATGGTACAATCATCACACCTCTTCTTAACTTCTATCTAAGTCTTGGACTTCAATGTACAAAAATTTATCGATTTGTTGAGTACACACCTAGGAAATGTTTCAACAAATTTGTTCAATCTGTTGTTGATGCTCGACGAGAAGGAGACGAGAATCCACATTCTGGAGTTGTTGCTGAGACGATGAAGCTTCTCGGTAACAGTTCGTACGGTTATCAAATTATGGACAGATCCAGACACACGATAACCAAATATCTCGGCGATGAGAAGACACACAAAGCAATAAATGAGAAGTTTTTCAAGCGATTGAATATTGTAAAAAAGGACTTATATGAAGTAGAACTATTGAAGTCAACAATTGAACATAGAGAACCAATTATTGTAGGTTTTTTCATTCTTCAATACGCCAAACTTAGAATGTTGGAGTTATACTACAACTTCTTCCACAAGTATTGCGATGAGAATAAATTCGAGGAGTTGGAGATGGATACGGACTCTTTGTATCTAGCATTAGCAGAAGATAACCTGGACGATTGTATTTTACCAGAGAAGAAAGCTCAGTGGACACTTATTCGTCGAAATGATTGTAGAGATGACTTCATAGCTGATGCAGATAAGAATTTTTTTCCACGTACATGCTGCGTTGTTCACAAAAAGCATGACAAACGAGAACCTGGATTATTCAAAGAAGAATTTCGCTGTACTGAAATGTTGTGCCTGTGCAGCAAGACGTATTGCTGCTATGATAGTAAGAGCGACAAATTCAAATTTAGCAGCAAAGGGCTCAACAAAAGAACGCTAGAAGACACTGGGGATGGACCAATGTCTAAACCCGGACGAGTTCTTGACAAAGCTGTAAATTTGAAGTCGACCAATCGCGGATTCAAAACTTCCAACCATTTAGTTGGAACAAATGAACAAACTAAAAAAAGACTCAGTTACTTTTACCCGAAAAGGGAGGTACTTAATGATGGAATACATACTAAGCCCTTGAATTTGTAAGTTTATTCTATAAACTGTAGTAAAACTTCATACCATACAATGATTTATATGTTATTCAACTTTTCAACTGTAATATAACAATTTACAGTAATTTAATTTTTTTTCTGAAAAACTTTTTTTCTTCTTTGAAGCTTCAGTTAGGTTTCAGCATAGTTTCAGACACTTTCAATTTAAACTCTAATGGTTTAAAACAAAATAAAAATCATATCTTAGTACAATGAAAAAATCAAAAACCTATCGCATTGTTGTAGAGAATCTTAAAAAATGGTAAGATCGGGCGCCAAAAATTTTTCTGAAACTTACCATCTGAAACCTCGTATCTTAATACATTGGGAAACCTATTCCCTATCCTAATACATTGGAAAATCTATAACCTATCTTAATACATAGCCTGCGGACCGGATACTCTATAGCCTATGTTAATACATGGGGGTCCGCACCCACCCCCCCCCCACTCTCCCTCACTCATATACTACTCTCCCGTTAAGAAAGTTGCAGATCCGCCGTTGATTGGAGCGGATAAAATATCACAATCATTGAAATGGAAAAACGTAGTCAGGAGAAGTTAACATAATTAAGCTTACAATTCTTTGGTTCTAACCTACATACTAATTTTACGCTACGATGATGATTTTAAGGATGTCACTGGCACAGGCATGGGAGTTCGTTGGTGGGTTGAAACTGAAATATTGCAGGCTCGATTATGTTAACTACTCCTGATTAAGTTTTTACATCTCATAGATCTTAACTGGTAGTTAACGTTTTCTTGCACAGTAATTCAATTTGAAAAGTGCCATACTTTTGATTGAAAAAAAAACATGACTCGACCTTTGCGCCATTCTCTTTTTGTTTGATAAATTACTGAAACCCTTAGTTGATTACACTCAAGACAGTAAGTGTGTTGTGTTGTTTGAAAATTGAATTTTATTGCCTGCTGGTAGTGTAATGCGTCTTGTTGCAGGTAAAAAAAGTGCAAACGAAGACCAATAAAGCTAGCGAGTGGGAAGAATCGATAGCAGTTGATATGAAAATAATCCGGGCCGAACGAAACAAGGTTACCAAGAGGAGTGGACGGAGCTACGCCAGAGAAGTGATGCTACTCCGCAAATGGATCCCGAAATTGTTTCCCTAACATGACGATCAGACGACCAGTGTACTGCAAGGAAGCTTGGAACCCATACTGTTTCTATAATTTTTTAAAACTTCAGATACAAAATTATGACGTAACTTAACAGATCGATCGCAACTTCATGTCAGCATATTTGGATCATATCTAACTTTGCACTTATTTAATTCAATTGAAACATTTGAGGTTGGGGCATACAAAGCATGTTTTTATTGGTCAGATAAATTGTTCATATGTGAACTCAAATTTGAACGCATGTAAAATTTACCGTATTTATTCACTTCATTAACCTGCAAATTGTACTAAACAAAATGCGTTTAATTCAATTATGGTTTGATACAGTCGCTTTACAGCTATCCGATTCATAACCCAAGGAAACTAAACAAACTGGCTGAGCCGTAAAAAACGGTAAACTCCATCAACTATGGAAAAGCTTCAACGAGTTTCAAAAATTTGCCTGCGAGTTCTGAAAGGGCAAGTTGATCAAGTCAATGACCTTTGTGCTAGCCTCAATTATAATCAAGACGAGTTGATCAATGAAGCAAAACATCTGGATCATTGCTTGGCTCAATCCTTATTGCTGGTCACGAGATGTTGGACGATATCACTAATGATGCAGAAAATACACAAATGTTTGATCAACGCCAGGAGTCACAGAAGATCACTGGCCAAGTCGAAAAAAGAAAGATAGCCGCATAGAGACATTGTATAAATAGAACTTTTTGCAACTACGCGGATCAAACCTACAGCGATTACACCAAGGTTGTCCTTAGATCAAAATGATTGGTGGTATTCTGTTCTCTTCGAGACTAATCTTCAATCCCAGAAGGCATGGGAAGCAGCTAACATTGGGACTTGACTTTGATCAACTCATGGCATTCTATACAACAGGAGCAGGTCTTTGGAATTGGTTTACAGATCTCATTCTATACCTCACAACACAAAACTGAGCACGAGAGGCAGATGTTTCTCTTTAACACCAAATTAAGATGCAATCTGCCGAGACAGACAAGCAATTCGGCCTTGTCGGAAAAAAAACAGATCTATGATACCATCAAAACGAAAGGTTTTAGAAATTCGCATTAAATTTGCTCAAATGGTTTGTCTCTCAGTGACGTAATCCAAAAGTTTTCTTCAACTTCACTGTGCAATAACTATCAAACAACTCTTCATGACAATGCTAGTCAATCAAATTTTCCCCTCACATTCACATTAGATGCTTTTCACATCATTTGAACTGAAGCAACACAGTGAATTCCACAGCAAACGTCAAAAATTGATCTCACAATTGTCAAGCTCTTCAAATGAGAGCATTCATTGTCAATTGCGTTCAGACGAACGTCATGATTTTACAGGCCATACACTGGCCTGGTATCATATCAACAGAAACTTCAGTTCTGATCAAGGAAATGAACCCAATAAACGCTATGTCTACCAATGGTCGCATCATTCTCACAATTCGACCGACTTTTGATAAAAGCTGCAGGGTTTTTCGTGTGGCGTTGAAAAGAATTACGGCTCACGCGCATCTAAAAAAAATAGCAACGACAGACCTACGAAAAGACAGCAACTACAACTAAGCAGATCGAGATAACGTCAACCCAAAAATAATCTTTCTACTGAATGATAAACCCACGTTGTGAAGTCACAAAAATCAAGAAAAAGCATCTGCAGTGTCTTAATTGCACATAAAGGCCAATAAATTTAAAACCGCAGGATTTTCCCCCAATGGACGATTAGGCTCATCAAAATTTACAAAATCTGCATTAGACCAAGAAGTACTCGTTCAGATTTTCGCAAAAATTGAGTCGCACAAAAAATGGAGGAGTCGAACATTAATTTGAACTTATTTCGTTTTATTATTCACCCGGCTCGGAGGGGTTGTTTTATAATCGTAGATATTAATGTTATCTTATGATGTTTTGATGCTTTGATATTGATCTTGAGAGATATTGCCTTGATTTCAAATGAAAAAATACATTAACTGCAACCTAGTTTTTTGAAAATTTATGGGCGTTTCAAAATCGCCTATTTCATATGGTGAACAAGCTCTATTTTTCCACAGTAGTGGGAACATTCAGTGTGTTGCCAGTTTTGATAAAAAATTCCAGGCTAAATTAAGAGTTTGAATCGCCAAATAATTCGATGTCTTTTTTTTCGATTGCACTTTCAAAGAACTTAGATTGAAAGAGGAAACAAAAGTTCTATTGAAATGGAGAAAATTTATTACAGAGAGAAAATTCGCTCCAATTCTACTTTTGCTCCAATTCTACTTAAATGTGCTACGCAAATTTTTTTGACCCCATGACAAATTTTGTTGGCATAAGATCTGACTTAATTAGGTTACAAAGCATAAAAGTATAGTCAAAATGAAACCCATCTGCAGGATCATTTTGGGGAAGCCCGAGGTAGCAAAACAAACAGATTCAATCAAAGTATAAAATGACGGGAGCAGAAGTTTACCTTACAAGTAGCACAGAAAGTTCCGACCGAAATTATTATAATTTTTTTAAACTTGGTTTGTTTCAAATGGTGGTTTAACCCATGGTTGTCTTCAAAGAGTATATAATTTGACATTTTTTATCTATTGCTAAATGAAGATTTGAAACAAAAAAATCTTGAACTAAATATCTTCAGTTTTAATTGAACGCTTTTACAGTTTAACATCAACTCATCCGCTTCACTTGCTCGATTTTCGACTGAATGCGCCAAAAAGTCAAACCAATTGCTCTTTCTTGTCATTTAATTTACCACTGAAAATGTTCCAGTGAGTTATATCAATAAACGTAATCTGATAGTTTTTTTCTGATACCTTATATTGAGTAGGAAAATGTTAAAGAAAACCAACAGTTGTAAAAGTGTCAAAGATAAAAATTGCTCTTATGTCTTTTTGAATTACAAGAAAATTTACCGATTGATTTTTGTTTTGGAAAAACAAACGAATTTGAAAAAAAAACTTGATCAATATGTAAATTTTTTATACCGCGAGGAAATCTATAAATTATAGTCCACTTCTGCAACTAGTGTTCATACAAACCCTTTAGTGCAATTTGAACTAAAGGCATCGGAGAGAATAATTTTCAGCGAATTTAATTTGATTGAATATAAAAATTTCAGAAGTCAAGCAACAATAGATCAAGCTTGACTAAAACTGAAAACCATGAAAAAAAACATTTCGACCTGTATAAGTGTTTTTACTATGTTCATTTATATTAACGACAAAAACATGTGTAAAAAACGTTGGTGACAATGAGTAAGAGAAGGATGTATTTTTACACCATCTAGCAGGTTAAACTATCAATTCTTTTGACCAAGCAGAAGGATTTTTCGAGAAATTTGACTTATTAAATGGTTTGATTAGCACCTTGACACAAGCTTTTGACCAACATTTACTATGTTTTGACCAAGGAATTTTTTTGCCCTGAATTCCCCTCTGTGACTCATTTTCTATTTCTGCGGGTATCAGCCCAGCCTCGAGTTGAACTTTAGATGTGCTGTCTTTCAGCGGAACGGTTTTTATCAAGTAAGAGTTAGTTACGCAGACTTCTTGCGCTGAACTGGCAAGAAAAACCAATTATTTTGCAAGCGTAAGCTTTAATTTGGTACAAGCTTTTCTATGCGTTTGAATCAACGCTTATCGCGCATTTAGATAACTTTGTTTTGAACATGATTTTCAGTTTTGTTATTAACTGTAGGGTAGTTTTGTCTTGAATATTGACGAAAACTGAAACCCAGACTAAGCAACTTTTACACAGAGGCGAAGTTGCACTTCGCATACACAAGCAAAAAATGACCAACAACGCTACAGGGAAAAACTGAAAGAGTAAAACTTTGAGTCTACAAAATTTCTGTGACCAATTGTGACGCATTAGCAGTTGATTTGATTTTAAAAAAATTATCATCTAACATCCCTCAATTCATACAGCAGTCTATTGAGCAGTAATAACTTAATGAAAAAACTAAAAAAATGATACAATAAAAGTGATTTTTTTTAATATTGAGATTTTTTTGTGACAACCATCCTACACACGCCATATTAAGAACAAAGTGATAAATTTCACTCCTAGTAACAAATCAATTATGGCAAATAATCTTCCATCAACCAATTTGGAACAATTTCTATGACGGATTAAACCTTCGCTTACGCGTTAATAGCTAATAGCGCGAAATATATCGCGCGTTAATTGTCCCAAATTGGCAATTTTTAAACACCCATAACTTTACAAAAAAAGATCACAGGTGGAATATTTTTCCAAATTTTAACTCAAGACAATACTTTTTGAATGATACAAAAATTCCCGCCAAAATTTTTAGTTAAAAAATCGGAACAATTATAGCCTAAGCATTAATATCCTAAGCATTGGCTGTACTTAATAGCTGGTTATTAATCAAAATGATAACTTTCAAAATGAACACATTTTATCGCAACAATATTTAGGCCGCAACAATATTTGCGACTTAGGTTGGAAAAAAAAGATAGTTCATACTATAACACAAGCATTGCTTGTATAAACATCTGTCAATTAGTTTTTCCATCTTTATGCTTAAATTTGCCAGCTCAAAAACCGTTGTAGTTAAGTACTACACTTGCTACTGTGCATCTTGAGTATTTCCGAAGTTTACCAAACGCTATGTTCATCTCAAACGTTCACCTGAAATTGCAAAATAATCTCTATTCGGAAACAGGGAAATCTCTAAATTTTTCGAGCCATATCTGCAAGTGTAATTGGTACACATCATGCACTTCTGCTGTTAATAGAGTATTTCAGGACTTTTTCCTGAAACTATTTCAGAACATAAATTTCTTGAACAATTTATGATATGATTCACAATTTTTTCATGAAATTAACCTAATTTGCTAATAAATAGCTAGAAGTTTTTTTCGCTGGGAAATAAAATTCCATTTTCAAAATTAGAAATCAACACATTTTTCGCGACCTTTACACTTTTGCTCTTCGACAGTGGAGTTTGCCTTCCTTTTCACAAAGGAAATTCACTGAACTTAAAAAAAATCCCAAGTCAAACCGCGAAAAATCAAGATAAAGCGTGAAAAATTCTATACTTTTTCCCGAAAAGAAAAAACAAAAACACCACTCACTACGTTCATTACTCTTAAAAATTATCGAGAACTTTATACTTCGATCTTTTATACTCAACTAATAAGCAGAAATCTCACTCGGCCTTGCGATATTTATTGAAATGACATTTTAAATTGAACAGAAATCAACAAATTCAACAATTCATTGTAACAAATAAACCATAACTAACATAACTAAATAATTAAAAAACGCAGATTTAGAAATAAACTATCAAAACAGGAAAAAATCTAGACAGAATCTACAACTGTTGAACAATTACTAAACTCAATAACATGAAAAATACATGAAACATTAATTGGCTGATTATCAAATGTTGATATGAAAAACACCTCACACAAATTTAAAAAAGAGTTTTCAGTCTGCTTTGTTTTCGTCTTGATTTGAATTTATGGATCCAGTTCACAGAAAATAACGCTATGAATGGGTGAGCTGATATGAAAAAAATAAAGGCTGTAAATCTCAACTTTTTGGTTGTGTCAAGTCACAAGTAAAGCTATCGTTTGCATCGTCGATCGTTTCGGAGTATCACATTCCTTTACTTTCGGAACTCCACTGGAGTTTGAGTTCATCGGTAACTTTTTTTCTCTCTAATAAGATTTCACGCTCTAACTTTTTCTGTAATTTTTCAAGAGTGAATATCCGTAATTTAGTCAATTTATCTGAATTCCATCGTATTATTCCACCTTTAATTGACTTTCTGCCTAATTCTGTGGATATTTGAAGCTTCCTCTAATCGGGTTAATTAAGTTCCTTTTTGTTTAGTAGTCCATAGAATTTTCATATTGCTGTTCGTTTTCGTGGTCGTCATTTCCCTCCACTAAAAATTCGATGCAGTCTCTAAAATTAGCTTGAAAGCTCTGGGCAATCTTCTTCCCACACTCTGCGTGTGTTAGTCCATAGAGGGGTTTGTTGTTCACTTCCAGAATACGCATTCCCACTTTTAGCTCATCATTGAACCATGCACAGCTGTCGGGCTAAAATCAATTGACAAATTCGGTGTAAAAAAGAGTCATTTAATAACTTAGTGATGTTTTAAAATGATTAAAAATCGCAGCCACTTTTGACTTTAGAAACTGATTAATAGAAAATGACGATTGAAATTCATCACATTTCAGCCATCACAATAGAAATGAAGTACGTAATTATTTGGTACAAGCATGATAAGTGGGTCTTGAAGATATTGATTGATCCCTAACGAAAAATTTCTGGAAAAATTAAAATCTCCGGCAACCGCATTTACAAACAAGTTTCCATATAAATCAAGGCCATACAAACAAGTTGGCCATATAAAAATTTTCGTCAAAACTTTTGAACCTTTTTGAAATTATAGAAACACGCACCTTAATTTTGATAATTGTGGGCAGTTGCAAGTGAGTGTCAGCCCCTCCCTCAATTGCCAATCCCAAGCGACCAGCTACCTTCTCCACCCTTATCCGCCTACAACTGCGCTCAGGCTGCAACACAACACACTAAATTAGTTCATTACATTCATATCGGGCTTTCTTTTTTCCTCGAACTTTTTTTCCTAAATTTTGAATTGGTTTTCTAGGTTTCTCAATGCAAAACTTGTTGCTCTTTGCCCGAATGTCAAAAAATCAACTGCAAGATCACTTGCTTTCACTATTCTCCATCATTAAATTGAGGATTACTTTTTCACTCTTATCGAAATTGACAAGAACTGGTGGATATAACGTAATGGTTACGAACCAATTTCTCTTCCTGTAGCTCCCGTTCAGATAACCTAAAAAGAAACATGAGACAATTATGGTTGGATTAAAATTCTTGTGAAAAGATTTTGGAACCACTAAGTTTCATAACCATGGCCATTTCGTTATTTTTTCCGAGAAAAACATGGATCACCAAAATGAGAAAAGGCACCAAGTCAAATTTACACGAGAATCGATATTCGGGCGGCTTTTTTTACTACCAAGCTTCTAAGATCTTTAATTTGACACAGAGGTGAAGTTTGGCTTCGCAAACATTTGCGAGAACACGACAAAAAGCGGCTCTATAAAGTGCAATAATAAAAATTAGAAACAAGACTGCTCGTATCAGGGCGAAGCCCTGAATGTTCCGACTGCCTTTTAGGGTTTATTGAGCAGCAGTAATACATCAAAAAAACTAAATGTAATAAAGTAAAATGAAATTTTTTTTCTCTAAAATTTGAAATTTTTTATGAAAATCATCCCCCCACACGCCATATAAAGTACAAAAAGATAGATTTCGTTCCTTGTAACAAATCAATTATGGCAAATAAGCTTCGTTCAAACAATTTGGAACGATTTATAAGACGGATTAAATCTCCGCTTACGCGTTAATAGAGCGCGAATTATATTGCGCGTTAATTGTCCCAAATTGGTCAAAATGGCAATCTTTAAACCCTCATAACTTTACGAAAAATGATCACAGGTGAAATATCTTTTCAAATGTAAGCTCAGGACAACAATACCTTTTGAATGATATAAAAAAATTCCGTCAAAAATGGCTAGTTAAAAAGTCGAAATATGTCTGAAGAAAAAAAAAACCCACCCCGAGCACAAATATTCCGTTACTTTCGTATCGAAAGTCGGAACAATAAGCCTGCTGTCAAATACAAATAATGAAACATTCAAACGTAATCAACAAAAATTAAGAATTTTCGATACAGAGGCGAAGCTGCGCTTTGCAAACACGAGAATTCGACAAAAAGCAGCTCTATAAAGTGCAATAAGAAAAAAGAAATAAGCCTCAAACAAATAAACAATTGGATACGTCTCGGATTACGACCTCCTACGAGCTAGAGATTGTGAATCTCACACACTAACCACTCAGCCACGGACGCTTCTTTAATGACACTAGCCACAAATAAAGCAAAGAACATATGCTATGCAATTTCCACTGCTACAGTGAAATTTCCAAATAAGTGAACACATTTATTTGTGAGTTAGGTTAGAAAAAAAGAAGGTTCGTAATAATACACAACACTGATCACTAGTGTAAAATTGTAAAAAGATTATATTATTTAACTCTCCTATAGAAAAGACTAGAAGCTGTTGAGACTACTAACGGAGGAATGAAAACATCTCGTGATGTTTTTGTAGTTTGCCTGTGAACACCTTTTCCGTTCACTCTCTTTTCTTCATCTGCACTCAATAACTGATTCGGCAGACCTAGATTGGAGTTACTCCTCGACTTCGTTCTTTGCAGACCCATAGATGAGTAGTGGTATTTGGGTTGGTGTGAGAGTGAGTCATCTTCGTCGTCATAGGATGAAGAAATGATTCGGGGTTCCGGAGAGTCCGAGTTGTTCAGGTCGGCCAATGACAACGAGGAATGATGTCCTCGGCTCACGAACTAAAAAATCCCATCGTTAGTTATCATTGTCTATTTAGCCTTATGAACTCGTCCAACCGTTTCTGTGTGTTGAAAGTTAATTAAATTGTTGCATCTATAGCTTTTCGCATCCTAAATAATCATCGATTTTTTTAAATTCCAGTGTATGTAACCTTGGGTGAATCACTTCTTCGTGGACTTCGTGGTACTAGTCGCATCTGAGTTGGAGGTGGCTGTCTTCTCTGTTCAACTAGGAACTCATCCTCCGATTCCTCTTCATCTTGATAATCTCTGCTGATTGCCAAAGTGGATTTCGAAAACCTGTTCCAAACAAAAAAAAACAACGCGTTCCAATCAATGTTTTCATTTCGAGTACAAAATGGTTATAGGTTAAATCTTTCAAACAGTATATGATTAAACTTGCAGTTAAATTGTAAGATTTGTCCATTAACAACGTGTTCAGTTGGCGAAGTTCTTAAGCTAGGGAATGCCAAAATCTAAGTTTCCTTGAACACACCTGTTAGTTAATGTTTCCTGCCTCTCGATATTTCTGTAGGGACTAACTCTACTAGAAGCCAGCTGTCTAGTCGACCTATGACGTCTTCCAGATTCAATGTCTTCAATGCTCTAGAACAGGTACAAGAAATGAAATTGAAACTAGAATACTATCTAAATAAAATATTTCGCGTTTAAATAATTTACCGAAGCAGTAGCAGGCGAAGTGTTCCGACTTAAAATGGGAACATCGGTAGAGGTCAACTGAAAAGCAATTTTATTATTATTGACCATAAATTATAAATATTTTCTAAAATAAATCATAAAGTTGATATTTTAATAGTTCTCACAGATTTGAAGTCTGAGCCACGGTCACTGTCCACAAGTAGATTCCTGACAAAAAAAAACAATATTCTCATTCAGTGTAAGCAAAAACTCTGCGTTAAATTTCACCTACACTTGCACTCCTCATCCACGATAAATAATGAAACCTAGCAGTACACCAACGTTTCATCTTTTAACCAGATAAGCGAAGTGCTACGAAAACTGTACTTAGTAAATTATACTCACGACATTGATGAATGCAACTGTGACCTGTCGATTGCCCCACTCTCGTTTCTATTATTGCTTCCAGTTGGCGCTTCATTCCTACTACCAATTTGACTCCTCGCTTGACCCGAGAGCTGTCTGAACCTGAATAAAAACTTCAGTGATTACGCAAAGAAAGATAACAGCTATGAAACTACTTGCAAGAACAACAGGGTACTAATAAAAAAAGGGTCAAACAAAACTATTTTAGGTAAATCTATAACGATATAATAAAACTTATAAACAATGTGAACTTTGCTTGAGCCATCCAGCTTATCTGTCGAGTTATCTGCATGTTCAAATATATAATTAAGGTTATTCCCCAGATTCCAAACACCAGACTGGTTTTCAACTGGAATCCCATTTTTTATCAACCTCTAAAATCTTCCTTGCCTTAAATTGTTGCTTGTATTGGCTCTCTTGGCGAGTTCGGGTATGCAGCCCACTCTCCTTATGGACATGAGGACCACTTTGTCCATAGAAATGAGTTCAATCGCCTTCTCATGAGTCGCTCTCATCAGGTTCTCATTGTTCACAGCAAGAATCTGATCCCCGAACTAAACAAGGATAGCCGGTTGCTATGCAAGTAGAACACACAGTTCCGACCACAATAAAAAAAGCTTTTTTTTCCAATTGTGTGATTTTTTGTTCGCGTTGTTACGACAGGATCTGAAAAAAAATCGAAAAATTCTTTATTCCCAAGAAGGAATAAAGAAAATTTGAAAACTAAGTTTACTGGAGTAAAAATAAGTATTCACGACTTGAAGAAAAAAATTAAGCTTACTAATATAAACTGAAAATGAGCTTTGCCCTCAATTTATTTGCCCGAAATAAGATGAAAAAATCAACAGTTTCAAGCATTTACTCGAAACTGAGAAAAGTTTTCGGAAAATTGTGAATTTCGCTCAAATCGCTACTTTAGGACTTGAATATGATACATCACTCTTCGTCGTGGTACCTGTATTTTCGCATAAAAAATTTCAAAAAACTAAACAACCAATTAACATTTGGAAGAGTAATGAACGCAAGGAAACTGAAAAAAAAAACGACTTGTTTTTTCAAAAATCTTCAACTTTTGAATTTCGAGGAAAAAAATAGATGGCCTTAAAGCTCTTTGAATTTGTAAACATTTTATTATGGACACTTTTATGTTAAAATTAACCCAAATTGAGAAAACTGGATCAATAGGTAAAACTTTCATTTCGCTGGGAAATCTGATAATTAATTTCCATTTTCGAAATTAGAAGTCGATCACGTTTGCCTTCCTTTTAACTATAGAATTGCACTGAACTTAAAAAGAAATCACTAGTGAAACCGCGAAAAATCAAAATTGCGCGTGAACAAATTTTAAGACTTTTTCCTGAAAAAAAAATCAGCAAGACCTATATAAGAGTACTCACTACGTTCATTACTCTTAATAAAACAAGAATAGCCGGTTATTGTGCAAGTAGCACAGAATGTTCCGACAATAGTCTTTAAAAATCTACCTAATTTTTTAATACAATTAGTGTAGCTTTTTCTGCGTGGTGTGGTAAAAGGATCTGTCAGAAAAATATAATTTAGGCATATTCGAGAGTTACAACAATAAAGGCAAACCGGACAACAGTTTTTGAAGAAAAATGACTAATTAAACAAAAAAAATCAAAACAAAATTTTTTTTTTGCTGAATTTTTTTGAATTTTTGAAGTTGTTGATAACCTAAATGGCATTTAACATCTCCAAAAACAAAATTTTCTCGAATTTTAGCATAATTAGGCTATTGTAAGCGGCCTATATTAAGCATAAATTAAGCGCCGGCATTCGTCGCTAGAAATTAGACGAAAATCAAAAATTTCAAACCGGTTTTTCTTTCGACACTAGAGAAAATTTTGTATCAACACTAGAGAAATCGACACTATATAACTCAAATCAGTCCAATGATTATTTGTGGTATCTGATTTTGAATTGGAAAAGATCTTTAAACCACCAGAAGACAAAAATCCTCCCTTTCAGTGATCGGAACAAAAACCTCAGCAATTTACGAAATCTATGAAGCCCACAAAGAGGATGGTTGACAACATCTCTTCCTTAAGATTATGACATTATAACATTAGTGTTCGATTGATGTGCTTGGCTAAGTCGCTTATGTGAAATAACTATTTTTTAAAATTTTCCTGTGTTGATTCGCTGAAAGAAAACTTACCGCCCGCCCACATCTAGAGTGAGTTGAGATCAATAGAAAAAAGTACCTGGAGATTGTGACGTGCTGCGATGCTGTTAGGGTGTACATTTGAAATGAAGATTCCGATGCCATACTGAGCTCCGCCTCTGATTCGGAAGCCGAGACCTCCACGCTTGGAAGGCAGCACTAACAACACCTAGAAATGAGTTTTAACTAGAACAGTTTTGCTAGCAAATCACACAATTGGCTTCAAAAATGTATCAATTTGGTTCCGGATGCTAAGTTGTACATAATGTAGACTGGCAGTTGTGTAGGTTGGAAACATATGCTAAGTTGTATATGCGACTCAGACACTACAGGAAAGCGTGAGCAGAAAACTGAAATTTTAAAGGTTAACTTCTTAAAACAGATATATCAATGTCTTCTTTTATCAATGTGTTTTTTTTCGGCGATTTCCAGCATCGAACCCTAATAGCTTTAACAAATAAATTAGAAAATCACCAAAAATGTCATTGAAATTTGTCACAAAAATTATACATGATGTCAACTTACTCAGGGAAGATACATGGCGAACAATTTTATACAGCAGCAACATCTGGATTGTCACCATGAAATCGTAATAGAAGAAACCATCACCAACATGAAGAACTGCAACCAACAATCAATGATTTAAATAAAAATTAGAAAAAGAATAGTTTAGACACATCTCCATCAACCAGCCTGCCTAGCTGTCAAATCCAAATAATGAAACATTCAAACATATTCAACAAATATTAAGAAGTTTCAACACAGAGCCGAAAAATGACACTACCGAAAAATGACAAAAAATAGCCCCATAAAGTGAACACAGAGGCGAAGCTTCACTTGTCAAGCACTAGCGAGAACACGACAAAAAGCGGCTACATTTAATGCAATAAGAAAAAGTATAAATAAGCCTCAAATTAGTTTTAAAAAAAGTAAAACCTATGACCTAGTGCGAGTTATCGATTGTGAAACTCAAACACTAACCACGGACACTTCTTTGATGACAAAAATTAGCCACAAATAAAGCAGAGAACATATGCTATGCAATTTCCAACGTTAGTGAAATTTCCATATAAGTGAAGACTTTCAATGAAAACTTTTGATTTGCGAGTTTTGAGGTTAGAAAAAAAAGAAGGTTTGTAGTTATAAACTACGCTGATAGCTAGTGTAACTAAAAAAAAACTGAAAAATAAAACTTTGCTATGGCTGAATCGATACTACGAGATTTATAGTCCCCTGTCCTCGTTATAGCACGACGTAACCTGATAATTAGCAAACACTAGCCACAAATAAAGCAGCTACATAAGCTAACAAATTGCCAATTCCATGCAGCAAAACCGGCACCAAAAACAAATAGACCCAATTTTGCATGTAAAAATTAAAAATTTAACAAACAGGCAAAACTAGTAAAAATTAGCAATATAAAAATCCACACTAACTTTGCATGTAATAAATTCGGAAGCATAAAACCAAAAATTTTCTTATAAATTATGCATTTCAAAATCATTGCGAGATATATGGAGTTGGAAAAAAATTGAAATCAAGTTCTCATTATTGTACTGGTTTGAAAAAATACCTTTTTTTGGCTCATCTGATAAATGAAAAATGCATCAACTGTGTTAACTCATTACTAAGAGCAAACGTAGCCGACAGGGTAAGACACGCGGCCTCTAGCAAAAAGGTCGTGGGTTCGAATCCCGCTTCGATCGTGGTTGGAGGGGTCCTAGTGTCATCCGCCTCCTCAAGGTGGGACTGGCTGCGATAAAATGGATGAAGACTCTCTCCCCCACGAAATGAAAGGTCCAAGGTACAGTGGGAGCTGGGCCGGGAACAGTGGGAGCTGGGTCGGGGGTTAATAAAAAACCTTATTACGAATCGAATTTCAAATCACATGCTATAAAAAAGCCGTAAATATGCTCCAAAAGTGACACCAATAGTTTCGACTTAGGTTGGAAACAAAGAATAGTCGTACTATAACACTACTCTCGCTTAAACTTGCTAGTGTGATGAACTAAATAGACCAAAAATCCAACATTTTTTTCAAAGTTTCGAGTTTCAGAGAACGCAATACATCGCCATCAAGTTCTTTTGATATCAAGATACTTTTTTGATCAACCCAATAACCGATTCGAAAAAAATCAGACGAAAAGTGAAACAAAACGAAAATTAGCAACGAAATCGCACAGAAACATTAGCAGAAAATGCCGGGCAGATTGCACGGAGATAAGTCAAGAAATTTTATCTACTGCAACTTATAACCAACCTTGATTATCTGTGCATTCCGAAACCGTTCTTCTGCATCAGCAATAACATCTCCATTTTTGTCGACCCAAATCAAGTCTGGCTTCTGACTACTCAATTCTGTTTCTCGTGGCACAATATCCACATCGGGTTCATCGTATTCAAGAGCATTATCTGTCCCTACACTCGTAGACGGCGGAAGCTTTCGTAGTATTTTCATTTTTAGTTTCTTGTTAGAGCGAATCAGTTTGGAGGCTTCTTTGTTTGTAAAATTATTCAGAGATTGTCCATTGATACTTTTAACTTGGTCCAGACACTTTAGACCTGCTTTTTCAGCTTGTGATCCTGACCCAATCTAAAATTAGATATATAACTCGTGTTTAGTTCTTCAAAGCATCATGCTAAGAATGCTAGTTTTGAACCAATCATTTTAAAAACTTCAATCAACCTCTCGAAAAACAGCACTGAACTTGTTAATTGCCATCAATGTTACAGTATGAGCAGCGTTCTGACTCGGAAGAATGTGATTTTGGATATCAATTTACCTCTTCGACAAAAATGGATTCCTTTGTATCCGTTCCTCCTTTGATTCTGAAGCCATATGCCTGATTGAACTTCCTCTTCACCTCTATGTCGAACTCCTCCTCCTTGAATGATGTCATCTTAGTCGACGCAGATTTAGCCGGCGACGATATTCCTCTGGCTTCATTCAATGGCCTAAAAAAGTCTCCTATTTAACAAATACTACTAAATATATTATTTCATTAAATATAAACTTCAATATATCATTAACTTTTTTTAAAACAAATTTTGAGTATAATTAAAAATATTTGATTGAAAATTTTTTTGGTCTTATTTTAAAATAATAGTTTTCTGAATATCTCAACAACCAATATCTATGCAAAATTTTGGCCCATAAGATTCATACCAAACAGACAGTCTTACCCTGAAAGAACGGGCGATGGCAGTGATTGTGAGGACACGTGTTGATTGTTAATCGAGGGTATCTGCAGATTATGCTGTGATGTGTTTTTATTCTGTTGGTCCCTTAGCTCTGCTAAATTGATGTCGGATTTGTGCACTGGATTTGGTTTTGAGCTACCTGACAACCCCACTAAAATATCAATAAATGTTGACAATTTTAAGTCACCAATAAGACAAAAAAGTGGCTTTTTCGCTGCGAAAACATATGATGTTTCATTTTATGTCTTCATTCCTTGCTTTTATGTTGTGATAAATAATTTTAAAAAAATAAATTGTTTCCAAACTATATCTAGTTACTAATATAAAAGTCAAGCAAACAACAAATCTGAATTCTATAAGCGAACACCAGCAAGCCAGAACAACCAATTTTCAGTAGTCTCAACTGAAATTCTAATAATATTGCTCAGAATGCTCTCATTTTTCTGGCGTCATCTCAAAAGTTTGATTTTCATAGTAATTTTGCGACGAGTTAACTTTAAATCAGCCCGTTAACTAAAACTAACTAACATGCTTTCCGTAGCTCGTCCAACGAGTGGTCCTTTTCTCTCTTCTTATACGAAGAATCTATGTGCCTCAAATATCCAAACTGCACATTATGAATTCGTTCCAAGGTCAAACCGTTGAACAAATCGGCCACCAGTTTATGATAGTGTTGCACGTGCTTTTTCGGGACGAAAGGGAGCAGACATTTCAGAAGACATCTTTTGGACACAGTGTCTACAAGCGAACTTAAATGAAGACAAAGGTAGTTCAGATTGCCATTGCCTCTGTACAAATTAAGCAGATAAATCACATGCTGTTGCTCTATAGGTAGGTAGGTACAAGTATGATAAACAGGCCCCTATAAAAACCATTTAAGGAATGCATTACATAGAAAAAAACATGGTTTGCATCATAAGCGAGAAATTTTAGACTGAAAATTTGAGAATGTTTCTGACATGAACTGTATTGTAGAGTACATGTTTATGACAACATGTATTCTATGTCAAAAAATTTAAGTTGAAAAAATAAGTGTCATCTTCTGTGCTTGCTAAAACAATTTCTAGATCCAAGAAAAAGAAAATTCATTGGGTTTTGTCAACACTTAATTAACTATCTATAATTTGTAAAATGAGGACCCATTAATGACACTTGTACCTAAAGGCGAGAAGTAGAATTTCAGAACTAAATGAAGGTGAGTGACTTTTTCGTTCAGCTCTCTATTTGGGTCTAGATCTGAAGTTGAATTGCAATCGCTGTCTATGAATGTAAAGGATTCGTAATTATTTTCGGACATCGTTAACGCTACTGCCCATTAAGATCTGAAAAATATTTAAACTCTGGAATTACTGTTAAAAGGTGTTGTCTGTTGTTTCTGTTTGGAAATGAACATAACGAATAAAATTACACCAATGATTTTATAAATTGAAACTGCACATTTCAAAAATCTTATAACTCTTGCATCAGCCATTTTTCAATCAAACAGCTTCGAAGCAACCATCACAAAAATCCATCAGCCATTTTTCAATCAAACAGCTTCGAAGCAACCATCACACAACTCTAGGAGCACAAAGCCTATTTTAATATTTTTTTTCAATTCATAGTGCATTTATCTCAACAGAAAAAACTAGTGGAAAAAATTTAATTCGTAATTTCTAATAGATTAAACTATTTTCAAAGAGTCCAAAGAGTCCGTACACTCAAACTGCAAGAGAAAGTAAAAATCCTCCCGACGTTCCGGACAAAAACAGGCAGTGTCTGGTTACAAAACTGAATACAAGTGGTGAAAATCTCTCGTAGAAAACAATAACTGACTCATCCGAAAGGGTTTCTCTTTGCATCAGAGAGTGAAACTTGGTTTGAACTTTATTCATCCAGGCTGACATATCCGATTTCAGATTTGACCTATTGACTTTGAGGTATCCTTGATTCTGTGCAACTGCCAACACAAGCAGACCTCCTCCAGCTCCTATTAAAGTCACCCTCGCCATTTTCTTGAAAATATACCCATTTATAAATCCACAAACAGCACCCGCTCCCACTTGTGCGGCGGGAGGCTGTTCTTTAATTTGATCGAGAAAAGTTGAAACACATTTGATCCCGTCTTGGACTGTTTCTGAAGTACTGGAGTGTCTGGGATTCGAACCCGTTTCTGGGTTCACCTGGGCACCCATCGACGATACTATTTTTCGTACTGACCAGTTTCGTTCGTCGTTCTCTTCCATTTTAGTATTTTAACACATTTATAACCTAAAAAAATTCTTGCAACTCAAGATTCACGCAAACTATAGAGCGATTGTTTTGAAAAGGATATCATAACAGTTTTTCTCATGGCTAAATTTATCCCAAAAGTAAACATGATTGTTTTTTGACGATCTGAAAAAAATGAGAATTTCTCAGAATCTATAAGAAATCTTGTAGAAAAAAAAGAGAAGGCTTTCAAGAATCTGGGAGTCATTTCAATTCAAGAGGAGGCATATTCAAAATCAAATCAACATCTAGAGACAAGTCAACTCAACTGATCCAATCACCGATGACGCAATGAATCATTTCTAGAGAGCGATAACAACATTAAATATTTCAAAATCAGCGACAACAACACTGCAATTGAAGTTCGACGATCTGCACATGTTTTCACCAGCCAACTCATAACTGGAATTAAGTTCGCGGATCCCACTTATCGACTCCTGGTCTTGCCCTTGCTCCTCTTCCCAGCCAGGAGATGTTTGGGTTTGAGGTTGTAGATGTGTCTGTCTGACTCTCCCTTCCTCGAGTCCTGTCCGAACTTTTTCATCTGAGTTTTCTTAGCCATCATCCTCACCTTCTGCACCGCCTACATGAAAAAAAAAAACGATCAGAACCAATTACAGGTCTCTACAAGGAAAGAAACGCCAACAGCAGTTCGACAAAAACACCATCATGTTCAAAGAGTATTATTGCTTTCTTCAACTATCCCATTAAGGTGACCAAGACCTCGGTTGGAGTTTTTCCGGTAACAGTAAATATCTAATAGTTAGCTTAATTTGTAGGTGAACGAGTGTACTATAATACTCAAGCCCTTTCAATCGTGATTCCGCAAAGATACTGCCAACAAATTCAATATAAACCCTTTTGAGAAACTGTGGTCAGAACATTCTGTACCCTTGATTAGGTCTATTTTCCCCTTTTGTTCTGAGCTGGAGCAGATCTAGAATTTTCACGAGGGGAGGGGAGTTTTCAAAATAAGTTTCCTTTTCAAAAAAATGACGTCTTCAGATCTTGTTGATGATTTTGGTCAAACACTAATTTTTTTATTTGCAATTTAGGTCATGGTAGAACAGCCATAAAGCCAACGATAGCCTTGTTTAAAGATACCCCGTAAAATAGTAAAAATCAGTGACACCAATCAAAAAGTTGATTGAAATCAAGACCAGAATAGAGACCTTTTACTACTCACAGTTTCATCGCGCATCCCACTCTTGTCCCTGGGAGTCCTGGACAGAGACCTGGTTGTGCTTCTGCCTCTACTCTCTGACTTGTCAACTGCAGCTGGGAGTCTAGTTCTGCTCTTGCTCATGCTCCTCGCCCTCTTCAACATCGGCTCCTCGTCCAGTCCGTCAACCCTCGCCCTCTTGCGGATATCCGACATTTTGTGCTGCACAGAAAAAAGCCACACTTTTAAAATGTATTTCGTTAAAGCAAATTTCTGAGTATTCAGCATTACTCGAAAATCACTAGCTTAGGGGGGGTCTTCTTGAATGTGCTATATCATTCCACACAAGTGTCCCACATCTATCATTATTATTTTTTGGTTTTTACGAAGACCATTTATGGTTACTTAGGAGGTGAGAGTGTTGAATGTAATCAGTTTTCCCTTGAGATTAACATTTAGTGTGACGCTTGTATCAGTGGAATGATTTGAGCTTCACTCTACTTACACTCAATTGCTCAGTATAAATAAACATTAAAATAAACTTCTCTTCTGCTACTTACAGTGATGGAAGTCCTGGGCATGATCTGGTTCTTGTGTTTCCTCTTAGATCTGCCCTCCATCATTCTGTGGTACCTCTCCACTCGCACTCTGCACACAAAACAGTCCTCAACTTCAACTCAATTTGCAGAAACTTTTACTAAATTAAGCCACTCATTCTTGTCCCAAACCATGCTGCTAAAAAAGGCATTACAGCAAAATTCAGCCACACTTTCGCTAACAAAAAAAAACATTTTTCTCTTAAATGTTTGTTTCCCACATGTTATCATTAAATGATGCTCCACTTTTCGATATTAGTATGAGCTTCAACCACCCACCTGAATTTTGTATTCACGCTGTCAAATTATCATGAAAATAGGCGTGTCCTTTTGATTACCCAAACACTGACACTTTTTATTCTCATATACAGCTTCGTAAATTCAATAAATGCACCGTAAAATTAATCTAGTAAGATGAAAACGGCAGTAGAGAATATTAGTAAATAGTATAATACCATTACTCACAGATCGGCAGTTCTTCTGATCTCCTGAGTTTCATCGTCCTCTGGGGGTGCTGGGAGGTAGAAGCCTGCCTCCTCTCGCATTCTCTCCTCTTGCAACAGAGCCTCCAGTTTCTGGGAGAAAAAATTTACTCTTCATTTATTGCAGGATTGCAAACAAACATCATAAACCCGATATGTTCAATCATTTTGTTTTCAAATTACCCAATAAGAATTCAATTTAGCGTTCGTGACATGGTTTTCTATTTAATCATCTGAACTCTTTAAAAAGGTACAAAATGATTCGTTACACTGCCACTTTACGTAAAATCAGATAAATTCGTTCATCTAACTTTTCTAATCAGTTTGCATGCATATAAGCGTATAAACAACAAGAAACAGGGCATTGTTCTGTTTGTCGGCTGACCTGCTTGATGTTTGGATCGACAAAGTCGGCAACATTGTGTCCGTTGAGTATCTCCGGAATGGGGTCATATCTCTCCTCTGGCTTCACTGCAATCCACTCCGCCCTCAAGTCCAGTTTGAAGTCCGCTCCCTCCTCCACTTGCTTGTGTTTGGACTACACACAAAATATGAAACCTGGAGTATTTTTTATCTATTCCCCCAATTTTTATCAAGGGGAGGGGAAATTCGCAGCAAGGCATCGACTTCGCATATGCTGGTTCATGGATAAGTCTTTTAGAGAGGTGTAAATTAGTTAATAAGTACCATAGGAAAGGAAAAGTTGCCAAGATCCGAACTATGTTTGGGTAATGGGTAATGAAAACTCGCTAATCAATGACTAATTTCATTATTTTATCAAAATTGGGGAAACCAAAAATATGATTAAATTTTTCGAATCAGCAATTTTACTTTATGAGGTTCCCGGATGCACCAGAGCATCCTATTCGAAGAAACAATTCAGGTGCTAGATTTGAGAAGGTTTATGCCCTACACTTACGCTTCGCTTGCGCGAAAATAAACTGTCAATATATTTCAATATTGCTTCAGAAAATTTTAACTTACCAGAACTTTCTCGGTGTCCATTTTCACCTCTCGGTTTAGTACTGCTTCAGGAATACAAATGGGCCGTTCCTAAACAAACCAAACTAAATTATAATTTTCCAAATATATATACAATATTATATTAGAAACATTTTTCTGAATTCTTTGAGCCAACTTAGCAAAAGTTCAAATACCATGTTGTTAACTCATCACATTGCGTATATCAAGTAAGACAACGACCTCGATCATACGTCCGATCAATCGATAACCGTAACAATTTCAGAAAAATTCATAAAATACAAATACAAATGAAAAGCGTCAATAAATATATTCAACTCATCCAATGCATTCGAACAACACTAATCAGAAGAAACTGTTGAAAATTCCACTTGTTTTTGAATTACAATTTTTCATCAAACAAACCAACCTTGTCGTCTCTCTTCTTAGGCACTGCAACATGCAATCTGCTCAGAATATCCTCAGCCTTCTTGCCCCCACTGTTCAGTTTGGACTCGACTCTGAAGGCCAAGAGGGAGTCACAGGCCTTGTTTCTAACTCCCATCACGCCCTGTCCCGTCAGAGTGGACATCTCTCCAAACAGACAGGTGTTCTCTTTCTGGAATTTGTCTATTAGAGCCTGGATAACATAACCAGAATTAGACCTCCAGTTTTTCAAACTTCGATGATAAGAGCGAAAACTATACTTTCCCATCTTTTTCAAATTTTTCAGTTCTTTTTTTTCCGATATTTTTCAAGCAATTCAAATGCCAAAAAGGATTTACTTTAAGCAATTAATTATTAAACAGCATGAGTTTTCAAGGCAATCAGTGATTAAGAGTCAGACAATCTTCTCATAGGAATCAATAAATATTTATGCTTAAGGCATAGGTCCAACCACATTCCATGTTAAACCTTCATTATAATTTAAGAGCGTTCGGAAAAGTCGTATGAATTTTTCCATTGCTAGTGTTAATATATTGCGAATTAACAATTATTAGCCGCAGCAAAATTTAGGTTCAACTTAAGTCAGTTGTTTCGATTCGAAATTTTTTTACAGCATAAGCCAGAAATTTGCAAATCAATATCTAAGCGGAAAGTTCAAACGCCTACCTTTTTCTCAAGAGGAAGTTCGTCTAGTTGAACCACGTCAATCTTGTTGTAGACCACCATCAAAGGCTTATTCACAAACAGTGGCTTAATATTATCAAAAAGAGCCAACTGCTGTTCTATGCTGTAGTTACATAGTTCACTAATGTCCAGTACAAATAGAACTATGGCTTTGAGATGTGCCAGTGCTGTTATGGCCTGCATTTCAATTGTGTTTCTCTCTTCAAGGGGGTGATCCAGAATTCCAGGTGTGTCGATAACCTAAAGAAGAACCATCAACATAGAATATCTTACCGCTCAGCCTAAATTAAGGGCGAGTAATGAATAAAGTAAAGAAAAACATCTAATGCTAAATTTTGCAATTCTGATTTGACACAGAGGCCAATCCGAGCTTCGTCACTAACTATACAAAATAGGCTTAAAAATGGCAGTCAAAAATCTGCGATAATTTCCAGATTTATGGAAAATTTTCGTCAAATGTTGCCACAATCCATTAAATATCGAATCCACTTATAAACTCATACACAGACCCGATACCACAAAAAAATGACATTGCAAGCTAGCAGACAGAAAAGGAAGTGTTTTCACTGAGTCCCAAAAATCGAAACAAAAGTTCGAAAAAAAAACAATTACAAAAACTTTAGAATGTTGCTTGTTATGATAGTCCAAAAACACAATCGACGGCGTTACATGAAAATTCATAAACAATTATCGAGTGGCAACTGAGCCGACAAAACTTGGTAAATACCAACAGAACCGAAAACACTTTTGAGTCATGAAAAACTTTGAACTGTAATTTCTATTACTATTAGCATTTTGCGCGATCCGAAGGGGAGCATAAAAATTGAGTTTCCTTTGAAACAACCCACAAATTGGTTCACTAAGCCGATAAAATTTATGCCTAAATAATGTGGCCGAACTAAAATTTCTAGCGAAACAAAAAACAACAACAAAAAAGGAAATACGAAGTCAAGGTAAGTAAAATATCAAATTGCTTGAGTAAATCAAAACACTGAAAGCAACTACAATGAAAATTGCCCACAGCAAAATATAACATTTCTAAGATGTGACAATTAGGTGGGCAAAAAAGAAGCAGACAAATAATAGGCCGACAATTTCATTTGAAACACAATATTTCGTTTTTTTTTTTTCAAAAAAAAGGCCCTGGTCAGATTCAAACCTAGGACATTTGCCGTCCCAGGCGTATTCACCACCTTCAGGCTAAGTGTGCCGGAGACGCTAAGAAGTTTGAATTCGTTATGACCAAGGTACCACCGGGAGATAGTATGACACTACGATCGCTTTCTTACATGGGTAATAATGAATATGTTACCTGCCATCTGAGGTATTTGTAGTCTGTGTGTCCCACGTAGAGTGACTTGGTAGTGAATGCATATGGCTGCACTTCGGCGTCCACTCTTGTGATCTTGTTGATGAAACTAGACTTTCCCACATTCGGAAAACTAAACAACTTATAATACAGCAATCGCTCATCCAGAAACGCGCACAATTATAAGAACTTCGGTTTGTGATCTGTGTTTGAAGGAGACAGGGAAAAAATGCTTTCAAGGACGGAACTTACTCACCCACAGATGAGAATTGTTCTCGTGTTTGGATCAATTGATGGCAATCTGGACAAATGTTGTCTCACTAAAACAAAAAATATATTCGGCTCAAAATTCATGTCTAATATCTCATTCAGCATTAAACATCTCATTAAACATGGCTCCAGATCACAAATTCTTCAACTTGGATTCACGGCATCATTAAACCTTCATTTGCAATGACAATAAAAGCCAGCAATAAACAAACAGCAGGACGAACTAATCAAAATAACCATGATGCATTTTACCAGCAGAATTGTTTCTTTGTCACTCAATTTAGTTGTCAAAAATTCAATGAGGTAATAGGAAGGTTTAGGAAAATAAAAAACTGACGAGCGATGCCCTAGGGTGAACTGAACTTGTTCGTGGGACAATGGCGTAAGCTTTCTATAATTACTTACCGCAGTGCTATCCCGGGGGAGGGAGGACTCACATCCATTTTTCCGTTCCCACCTTGAGGGTCCGGATTACATCGGGAAACCTTGCGTCCGGACCGACTGATCAATGTAATTTCAGTAATTTATTTACTTTAGGAAAGAATTTAATACTCCAGGAAAGTTTTGAATCAAATTACACTGCAACAAACTTTGGAGAGGACAGACAACGAGATCTTGCGATCCACTACACGTCTGATCGTATAGTGCAACTGAATATAGTTTTAATAACAAAATATTTAGACTTTGATATGTTATGACATGGCATGACCTTGACTGACCTTGTTCGAGGTACTGGAGACTGGAGGCCTGTTTCCTGACGATGTTCACCATCCTGCCCAGTGCCGCCCTCTTCAACTGCTTGCATCTGTAGAGAGAGTCTCCGTACTTCATTAGTCGCACGTAGTCTCGACCCACACTGAAATTGCAAAGCCCCAAATAGAACATAGCCAACGGACAGTGTAAGTAAAAAAAAAGTAGAAAAAACAAGGAATCCGAAGAAAAAATATATCAACTTAACGCTCTTTGAATTCAAATATCTTCTAGAAAAAAAAAATATATATCACGACCTAAATAAGTGTCTTCAAGTAGACCATTGACGCTTAACAAACGGCGGGCATTTCTCGTGATAGCCACTCAATTGTGTGAGCCCAGTGACCTTTCTTTTATTTAATCTCCGTTTTTCTGTTGTGGTTGTATTGAAATTTTAAAAACATTTATTCAGCTTCTAACAACAGTCGGCAAATGACGTCAAAGAAAATTATCATGACCAGTGGCGTCCGCAGAAATTTTTCTAGGCGGTTTTTCAAAAAATTTTGCCGACCTTTTTTTTAGGGCGACCAATTTGGTTTTCGAAGCTCTCCGAAAATACTCTAAAGACCCTATTTTGTCAAAAATTTTCTCCGCCCTCAAATTTAGTTATATTGGCGCCAAAGGCGTTTTTAGAAATATTTTGACGTTGGCCAGCCAAAAATGGATATCGTAAAGTTATACCGAAGGGGGAACATTTTGGAAACATTTGGCAACCAGAATTGAGGTTTGGGCTGTCGACACAAACCCCCCCCCCTCGGCACGCTACTGATCATGGCCCGGGAGACGTCCAAAATTAAAACCTATGCGTATTTTTTAAGGAGATTACTGAACGAGTAAATGGAGCCTTACTTTGCAATGAGGTTTCTGGCCGTGCTGAGTTGTCCGAGTGCTAGTTTGTAATGGTCCTTGTCGTAGAGAATGTTGATCAAGTCTGAGTAAAACGGGTGGATGTCCTGAAACACACAAGTGAACACCAGGAATATAGCCACCCGACGATTGGAAAAAAGTAATGAGTGCAAGGAACCAGAAAAAAAAACAAAAAAATTGCGAACTTCAAAGGAAAAATATATGCCCTTAAGTCTCTTTGAATTTCACAAACAATTTATGTTTGACCTTTCTTCGATAAAACTTACACAATTACAGAAAACTGGATCATCATTTGGTAAACTTTTATTTTGTTGGGAAGCCTGATAATCAAATTCCAATTTCGAAATTAGATGTCGCTCAAGTTTTTCGTGACCTTTACACTTTTGCTGTTCAATAGTGGAGTTTGGCTTACTTTTAACAAGGCAATGAGCTGAACTAAGAAAGAAATCAAAAGAAATCTGAAAAAAGAAAAAAAACATCAAGACCGATATAAGATACTAATTACGTTCATTACTCTTAAAAAAGTTTAACTATTCAGAATGAACTTGATCAGCCACGGCATTTTAAAAAATCACTGGCTTTTAGAGCACTGATATTCGCACTGGTTAAAATGAATGCAACGAACTGATTTCCTAAAAAACTGTAGCACAAAACACTTAACTTATAGCACAATGTATAGCATAATCGCAAACATAATGTGTCAAAATTTGTATTGCCAACTTTGTTTCAATTTTTTTTTAATTTAGCTTCGGAATTTTTGTATGAGAAGAGATTCTCAGACTACATTTAAAAAACTTGTTATGAGAACCTGCTTCGTTTTTCATCGAATTAGTGAAAAAGTGCGATGAAAAAGTTCTTGCAACTGATATTGATTTATTGGCTGTTGAGATACCGAATTAATATTTTCTGGTTCATGCTCGAATCTTGACAGTTCGAGATAAGAAAACTCATGTATGACCACACGATGGTCACAATTTGAGCTTTTCACATGCTTATGACATATCACTGCTATATAATAGAAACGGACAACCCTTCGACAGGACTGATAGCCTTTCACAGATCCTACGCGAATCGCAGAAACCATAATTATTTTTACTAATCTAAAAGCTCAGATATGTTTGGCTTTAATCATCTCTCAAAAATGCTACACCATCCTCGCCATAAAATACAGTTAAGTAAAAAAAAATTGATAGTTAAGACCATATATAGTTGAGAAACGGCCAATTATTCAGCTCTTTACAGAGATCCGCTAATGCCCGCCTTGTTAAGAATTACATTCTTCTTGTTTACGTTATTTTTCTGGGCTGGCAAGGCTAACTTTGATTCACTCTGAAGCAACGAGCACGGATCATGATGAGCCTCGAACCACAGACCTTTTGATTGAGAAGCAGAGATTTAGACTCTTCACTACCACAGACAGTATAATTAGTTAACACCTAGAAATGAACTCACGTTTAGCTTCGGAAACTGGTCCAGCACCATAGTGATTCGATCGTGGAAGTTCTGTTGCGTGTACTTGATTTTGCGGTGGTAGAAGCCTCTGATCCTCGAGATCTTGAAATGACGATGCACTTCTGTGGGAGTCTTACGCTGTGTCTTCGACAATGTAAAATCCACAAAATCCTGAAACAGAAATCAATCATTGGATTTTCATCTCTGGACCACGCCAATTCATATTCAATTCTGGGAAAAGGAATTTTCATTGAACCTATTTAACATATAAAAAAAATAAATTAAAGTTAACATAGAGACACAGATTTAAAAAAACCATGCACAAAAAAAAAATTTCCAGCCGACCTCAATTTTGCACAGTAGATAAATTATTACACGGAAAAATTATTAACATTAATTAAGATTTAAATTGACCTTGGCCAACGGCACCACAGATATCTTCTTGAAATTGTACAAAGAAGCAGCCATGACTAAACTGAAAAAGGCAGAGAAATTAAGATTAAGATCTTGAAACAAGCATTATGTCGCTAGACAGCTGGTCTCTCTGACCTGCTGCGAACCAACATTCATCTGGCGCGCCCAAGTAAGTACGATTTACCAACTGGGATACACACCTTCATATGCAATCAAGATTCCACATTTTTGGCGCGAAATCCTTTCAATCTTTTGATGTGAAGCCTTTATAATAATTATAATAATATCTAGCTTTCAGCGTCCGCATCAAATTAACATCCCCCATTCTTAAGCGGTCTAGGATGATGATGCTAACTTAGCTCTCAGCAAGAATATTCAGTCAACCAGAAAAGAGTATTTTCTTACAAACATGCCATAAAAAGATATCAAAACTTTCCTATGTTGGAATCGCAATCAAACAATTCAAAAAAAATATATTCTTTCAAAATATAATTTATTAACAGATAAATATAACAATTTTATCTTCAAAATTGAAAGTTTAACTGATCACAAAGCAAACGCCAGCGCCGCCTAAAGCACCATTCATAAAAAATCTATTCGAGTGGACGAAATTAAACGCTCTGTCTAAACTTGTCTCCTTCTTTCGTCTCTTTTCGCTCATCACTTTTTCGATGTTATCCGCCAACTTTTGCGCTAACTGCTCACTTTTATCGGCCATCTGTGAAATCAATGATGAAGCTCTTTTCGACTTTCTTCGAGTGTTTTCCAATTGCAAAATATTATGCCAAACGACAAGTACAACAGCACCGCAGCCCAAAACTAGGGCGAAAGTTTGGGTGAATTTTCGCAACAAAAAGGTAGCTGAAAATCCAATCGAGGCACCAACTGAAACTTGAATAGCAGGATGGTGAGTCTGAAGTTGTTTCAATAATTTCTGAAGGCTGACCCAGGGGTCAAGAGGTCGCTTCTTCGGTGGTTTCTCGAAGGGAGATAAGACGTCCGAGAAAGTGGATTCGGCTTCCGCTAGTAGCTTTTGTGAGATTTCGTTTATTTTCTCATCAGATAACGGGCTGCTTGAACGATTATTAGAAAACATCACATCTGAAAAAACGGAGAAAACTTAGTAAAAAGTGCTTCAATATAGATCCATTGATCTATATTGAAACCCAGAAAAGCAGCCATATTTCTATTTAGGTATAATTCAATTCCAGAAAAGCAGTCATGTCTTATTTCTAATAAGGTATAATTGAACCGCAGAAAAAGCAGCCATATTTATATAATCACGTTATAAAATTAATTCTGAAAAGCGTATTTGTAAAACAAGGATGACCAGTTGCTGTAGCACAGAATGTTCCGACCATATTCATAAAAAACAAATGTTTATTTTTCGTCTCTTTTCTTCAAATTTGTGTCGGTTTTAGAGCGTGGCGTGATTTGAGAGTCTTCAAAGAAAAGAATGACAAACAAAATAAAAAAAATTTGAAATGAAAAAAAATTTGAATTTTCTGCTAAAAAAACTTATTTTCTTTTAGAAAACAATTTTGCCAAGGAAGCAAAATAAAATATTCATCCGAAACTAGTTTTCTTCACTAGTATCATTAAAAGTAAACTTTTATATAACGAACGTTATTCGATAGCTTTACTCGCTCGAAATTGAACAGAGAATCAAACATTTCAAACCAATTTTTCTCAACACTGGGATACTTTTTTGAATTTTTTTAAATATTTTGTTCGAATCATGACTGAAAGACTTTAACTTGGTATATCACTCGATCCATTTCGATGATTATTTTAAGCTGATTTTGCGTGGAAAAAAACTAAAACACACCCGAATACAAAGTTCCTCACCATTTTCAATGGTCGGAACAATCAATTAACATCCGTAAGCTCAACCAACAAAAATAATAATGTTTAGTGCACATCAGAACTTGTAAACCCATGATCTACAAATATCTATAATGATAGTCGATCAAACTCGTGTAGTTGTTCGTGAAGGGAAAACTTTTCCCCAAATATGTACATTTTCCCCATTTAAAAAAAACAACAAGTTGCAAAAAAAATCAATTCAAATACGGAGGCACATTTCACAAACAAGTAAAAACGGCAAGTAGCAACAAATACAAGAAAATACAGAATTAAGGCCTAAGAAAATGAAATTCAAAAAATACCGAAACTTTGACTTCCAGATCACTGGTCCCATAATTAACTACCGATCCATTGCCCCTTGACTTCACTACTCTTACACGAATATAGCTGATCAAATCTAGCGCAAAAATCCATACGAAATCTTGCTAACTTGCATTGCATGAAAGTGAATTGACCGTCGCTATTAGATGATTTTAAATGTTCATCTTAACTTATTAGCTGTTTTATTCTATATGAACGAAATTTCATCATTTTTTCTAGTGATTTTTAGCGGGCATTGATAAACTATTTGTATTGGCGCATGAGCAACTTTCGATAATTCAGCTATACTGGAACCAGTTCAAAACAAGTATTTATTATATCCAATTAGTTTCTTGATAATTACCTCTGTAAATTAATTAGAACTAACCAATCTTGATCCACGACTAAAACTTACAATAAATTGTAAGGCTGAAAACATTTATAGTTTCAGCCAGGGAAGAATAATTTTAACTTAACAAACAGTTGCTCTTTGATGATTCTAAACCTCGCAACAATATCAGTATATACTAGATCTATTGAGACCTGGAAATATAGGAGTAAGATTAGCATTGGTTTTAGACTAAGAAGTTGCACGAACCTATACGTCCGAAAATAAGATACGGACGGTGTACCTTATCCGAAATGGCTCTACGAGAAAGCCACCCCGGATTTCAACTCTGGCCTCCGCAACAACACCTGTGATAAATATTGTCAACCAGCAGTTGAAAAGTGTCAATAAAATCAAGCAAAACAAAATTGATTGAACAGATTTTTCATTTTTCAACTAACGGACTTCGGAGAAAAATTATACCAGGTTAAACCTCTTTGAATTTAAACTTTTTTTATGTTTGACTCTTTTCTCGAAAAAAAAACTAAGAAAACTGGATCAATGTAATTTTTGTTCTGCAAAAAACTCTGGAAAATAAATCAATTTCGAAACTAAATTAATTGCAATTTTTTTGCGCCGTTTCCCCATTTTCGTGATTTGAGAGCGTATTTGATTTCTTTCGGCAAATGAATTGGAGTTGAATTTGAAAACAATAATCAAAATTCAAACCACAAAAAAATCAAATTGGAGTGTGAACAACTTTTCTGCCTTTTTGAAGGAAAAAATCAAAGTAAAAGCCGACGTAAAAGAAAGATATTGAGTTATGTCCGAGTTGGTTAACTCATAGAGTAATTTCGGATAGGGTACACCGTCTGCTCGTCACGCTATCTTATTTTCGGCCGGATAGATTCGTGCAACTTCTTAGTCTAATACCGATCCTAATCTTACTCTTATACTATCTAGTCTCAGGTTGTTTAACTAGTCTCTGCTAGGCTCAATAGATCTAGGGTATACTGGTTTATTGCGGTTGCTGAAGTGCTCGGGAGAGTCCAACTAATTTCTAAGTTAAATTCAAATCTCTCTGGTGCTGAAATTACAAGTAACTTCGGCACTTACAAATAAGTGGGTTGTTAGTTAGATGGATCATGATTGGTTAATATTAAATACTTTACATTGGTAAAATATCTAAATTATCCAATCATAAAATGTAGTTTAGATCAGGTTCCACCCATCCGGGTTTTACAGAGTTTTTTAGAATAGTTCTTCTGCAATTCGAAGGATGGATGATGGACGTTGGTGTTTGGCGAACATCTTATTTCTTCTGTTTTCTTTTTGTTAAAGAAGTTCCAGGAAGCTGGAGTTAGAGACATAAGACGTTGAGTCGTCTAGTGACAACGACTAAGTCTTTGCAACAAACTCAAATCTGATTTCAGAATGGTTTGCTATGTCAGGTTTTTCTGTTCTGCGTGGAGAACTTTTTTGTGTCTGATTTAGTTTGGGAATGGCGTGGAGATTGTGCATGGAGGGGATGCCTGGTTACTCGGATCTGTACGTATACTTGAACATCGAGGTGGTCATTGGTCTAGTTCAATGAAGTCCTTTTCTGCGAAGTCAAGTCGTACTCTAAATCCTTTGAGTTGTGATTGTGAGTGGCATATCGATTGTGGTTGGCCATTCTCTCTCGAGCGTAGTGGGGTCGTTTTGTCTTTAGATGTTCGTCCTTGGTGTTGTATTCTGATCTATGTATTGCATAATGTAATTTACATTTTATAAAACATTTATTAGTTTAATATTTTTTAATTATGATTTTAGTTAGTTGTTTTCACAAAAGCTTTTTGTTTTAGTTCGGTTATTTTGAAGAGTTACTCACACTTGAGTAGCTCTTATTAAAAATAGTGGTGTGGTCACAAAGCGTGGATGTAGCGCGGTGGGTTAGGCCGGCTATAGAGCATGCTCAGGACGTCCTTCCTGGTGGGTTAGGCCAGGAGTGGGAGTATGATTTCATGCGGTTTTTGTGAGGGGTCCTGTTATGTGACAACGTTTTATGTTGGGTTTGTTGTGGTTTTTCTTATGTTTTGTTGGTTGTGTCCTTTTTTCAAAAATCAAATTGTTTGTGGTATGGGTTTGTCTTTCGACTTTTTTGTGTTTTATTATTTCTTTCTTAGACTTTATAATAGTCTTCAAAAGAATAAATTATCCAGTTTTAAACTGGGTTAATCCGGTTTGGGTACCGTTGGTTTCCTTTTCTTAGTCATGCTGTTATTCTATGATTTGTGGTATTTAGTAAGCTGCGTTGGTTAGTTTTGTTTAGTATATGATTCCTTTCCAACCGGGTTAAAGGAAAGTTTGAAACATGTTATTATATGTTAGATTTGTTGAGTGTGAAAACTTGAAACTGAAATTCATTATTTTAAACAATTCTTCGTGGGCGAGCTGTGCGAGTGTGGATAGAATTTCTGTGCGAATAAATGAGAATATCAAAAGGTTAGTACTGCAATTGCATTTTATTAATTTACTGCATAGAATTTGGAAATTTACTGCTAGTTATGGGGGAATTTTAAGTTACAAATTTTCATCATAATTAAATTTACTGCTTGTGGGGAAAATTTTAGAAATGAATTTACTGCATTGGTATTAAATTTATAAATTTATAAGTGTAAGAGATTAATAGAATTGTTGAAGTCTGTTTGATGAAATTTGCGATCTTTATTTGTTTTTTTGTGGTTTTTGTAGGTGATCGTCGGATGAAGGCTAAAAATCTAAGGAAAACATGGATAAAGTATGGTGAGTTTTTTTTAATATTTCAATTAGTTAGTTATATTCATTTAATTCATACTTACCTGTTAGTCGTCGGGGAAAAAACCGTGGGGGAAGATGTCATGAATTAGTTCTGAAGTTGTTAGTAGTTTAGCTAAGATGCGGATGATATTTTTAGTTTGAAGCAGTGGCCAAAGCAATTGAAGTGCCTTAATAGTGGTTAGTTCTTCAGTGCCAACTGCAAACTCATAAGGTGTGTTTTGGATTAGATTATATAATTTGTGATTGAATTTAGTGTTGTGGATGAATTCTAAAATTGGGATTTCTATAGGTTGTACAAACTCGTGCGGGAGAAGGAAGGGTCGGGATTCTTCGGCGTTGAAGGTCTTGGTGATGGGACAGAAGATGTACATTTGGGTTATGGGGTCATAATTACGAAGAATACCATGAAGGTTAGTATCTTTAATACAGTATGTGAAATTTAGGAAAAATGGTGAAGTGTATTTGGAATTAATGAATTGAAAACGATGGTGTGGTTGTCTAGAGGGTGTGTGTAGGTCAAAGTGATTTTGGATGAAGCGATAATAACTATATGTGTGGGTTTGTTTAGTGCGCAACATAATATCGTGTGAGCAGTGTAAATCTCTTTCGTGTGGTGCAAGGAAATGAAAGGTTAGAGAAAATATTTGGAAGCGTTCTTTGAAACTTTCGTATGCTTGTGTGTCTATTAGTGCTTCTGAAATAATGTTATCAAACTTTCGGTCGAAGATGTTTAGTGTAAATATATATGGTGTCTTGATGAAAAATTTCTCGGTAATTTGTGGATTAGCGAAGCGATCGTCGTCTAAGAATTGATCTTGGTTAGCTCTGATGATGTTGTGATCATAGTATTCGAGTGTATATTCGTTAGCTCTAGGTGCAGTGTGTGTTTTTAGTGATTTTTTATATCCAACGTAAGTAAATTGTCTAGCGGTTAGTGGTGTAGTGAGTCGATATAGCATGTCCGTATTTCGCTCTATATCGATGTGAGTGTTAGATAATGGTAAGCAAAGAGGGTTAGTAAAATGATAATATGAGGTCCAAGAGAGAGTGGGCATTAAAACGTATTCATCTACGAAGTTGCGTGTTTCGTTAGTGTCGTGGGAGGTGTTTAAGGTGTATTGTGGGAATGAGGGTAAGGTGATGGCTAAAAATTCTTTTGTGTTAGTATGCTTGGGGTGGTTGATGTATTCACGGGCTGTTCCTGGTTTTGCTGGGAAAGGATGGTTGGGGAACTTTCTTTTAAAAGTGCGGTAAGCTCTATTAGTGTTGAGTGAAGATTCAGTTGATGTGGATGATGGTGCTAATGATTCAGTATAATTTGAAGAGGGTGTAGGGGTAGGGGGGTTGGATGAATTTATTGTGGAGGAGATTTGGTTTATGGTTGGGGTATTAAGGTGGTAGGGTTGTTGTTGAAGGGTAATAAAATTATCTAGCTCTGGGGAGATTCGGGGGGTGTCTGGAGAATGAGATGATTGGTCAGAATGGTATGAGGAGTAGGTTGGGGTAACTTGGGAAGCATAAGAGGGTGTGGGAGTGATTGGGTCAGGGTTATTGGATAATATGGGTTGAAAAGGGGGTTGAGAAAAATTAGAAGAGTTATGAAAATTATTGGATGGGGATGGTTCTGAGTCGGCAAATTCATCGGGGGTTTCAATATTCGGGTTATTGAGTTGTGAGATGGAATATAAAACTGAGATGTGTGAATTAGTGTCGGAATTCATGCCTGATGTTACATTACTAGATGGAAAATCGGGTGGCGGAAAAGCAAAAAGTGGTATTATTGGGATTGGGGAGGTAAGATTGGTTGGGTGGGAATTTGATCGGTGTAGTGATCCAAGTTGGCGGCTCATCGTGGGCTAAAAAAATGATTATTTTGAGACTGAAAAGCGGTGGTATGGGGTTGTTCAATAATTTGTTCATAAGTATTATCATCTTGTGACTGGTGTGTCATTATATGTTGAATGGGACTTTGTGATGTGGTGAGTCGAAAATTTGGATTATGTGTGATGGCTAAGTTTCGAAAATTTCGTGGGACTAGGGATAGTGGATGGTTATTTGGTAGGGGTGGTAATTGTGGTGCCGTTGGCGTTATGTCTACATTGTTATGTTCTTCGTCGTATGTATTTTGTCGTGTTGTTATTTTTGTGTTATATTCTTTTATTTGTGCGTCTAAAAGAATTTTGTTTATAGATGTAGAAAAGATTCCAAAAAATCCTGCAAAGAGTATGCGTGCTACACTTGCTTGTCGATTGACCTGTGTGTGTATAGCACATGTGTTGTAGATTCCTTTTAAAAGTGAGAAAAGAAATCCAATAAAGTTAAACATTGCGTATAAAATAGTCAATTTTTCTAAGATGTAGTAGGGCCATCCTAGAAAATCGAGGATCTCATTTTTGAGTGTAACAAAGCTAAAAATGTTAATTGGTGATATATCTTGGGGACGGTATTTTTCACCGTTTAGATATATATAATCTTTAATGTCTTTAAAATATCCGCTATAGTCTTGCGTGTAGATATCGGCAAATCCTGCGGTTTCTGCAAGTTTGCGTAAATTTTGGTCTATTGATTGTCTTTGTATAGTGTCCATTTGTGTTAATAATTCTTGGAATTGTTGTGTTCTAATGTGATGTTGAATATCTGATTTTGAATAGATTCCTATTGATTGTAAGTCTATATTTGGGTTTCGAGCAATAGCGCGAATGCTTTCTGGTGAAAATTTTTTGAGTGATTGCATTAATGTGGGATATGGAGTGAGAAGATAATATTTATTTTCATCAGGGTTTAGTTGTACTACATTGTGGCTGTTTTCTGATCCACATGGGACTGCGGTATCCCAGAAATAGGTTCTTCGTGAAAGTGTATCCACGAAATGTACTTTATTCTTATAAAAGATAGGGATTCTTTTATAACATCGTTTATCTTCAAAAACGTATAGTGGTGATACTTTTTTAGTACAAGTATAAAACCATAAGATGTTTCCTTCATAGTCTAAAAAATTTGATCTATTTCCAGATAATAAGTATCCTGCATAGGGTATTTTTAATACTGCTAGTGCAAGTGATTGTAATATTTGTGTTCGTTCTAATTCGCATAGGTGGTGTAGTGTTTCTAATTCGGAGAGTGACATTTCTTGAAAAATTCGGCTAATTGTATAATCTAGTTTCATATCTAAATGAATATCATAGTGGATATTACCGAAATATGTAGTATTCATTAGTGATAATTCTTGTAAGCGTGTGCTTCTGGTGTCATGGGGTTTTAGATGTCCACCAGGTTGTCCGTTGCTTTTTTCAAAATTAACTGGTATATAGGATGTTCCTTCGTTTAGAGGATGACCTGTGGCATATGGGTCGATTTTTACTTTTCCAGTGGTCATGTCGAATCCTTTTTCGTATTCAACTAATATTTCAGAATATTGTGTTCTGTGAAGTGGATTCCTGTATTTACATGCAAGTTCTGTTTCTTGATATATTTGGAAACGTGTCAATTTATTTTCTATATTGTCTATGTTTCTAAAATTAGAACTTAGTTTTCGTGATGGATGGACTTGTTCATATGGAATTGATTGTATAAAATATTTTTCGTGAAATTTTATCATACGAGCGTGTATTTTTGCTACTTGAAATGTTGTACATGTATCTTCGGGGAACCAAACAATTGTTGCTTGTGTTCTCGTTGTAGGGTCGCAATAACCTTGATCATTTTTACAAGGTAATCGGATTCCTTGATAGATCATTGTATTATCTGATAAATCTCGTGTTAGTTGTATTTTTTCGAGTTGTATTTTCCAATCGAAAAACATTATTTCTTGGTATCCTTTATTTTTTTGTGTCTGCTTTGCAGTTTGATGGGTCATTTATACCAATGTGTGGTATCCAATGTTTATCGTGTAGGTCATAGGTTAATCGTCCGTGTGCGCCGTTATACGGGTATTTTTCGTCTAGTTTTATATGTCCTTGGTGTCTTTCAAGTTGTGATTGATGTACAGAGTCTGGAAAAACTTGAAAATTAACTAACTTTCTTTGGGAGTTTTTATTTTGTGTGATGTTTAGTCTAAGTAATTCATTTTTACAATCGTCGGGATTGAGATGTAAAAGACGTTCTATATTACTCTGATAGAATGATTCATGGTCAAGTCGGTTTTTGTTTCCGTTCGAGACTTGTGAACAATGTACTTTCTTTTCGGAAAATGTTGCTGTGAATTTATAACCTGTAACTGTTGTTGCTCGGGCTTTTGAATAGAGTGTTGCTATTACATCTGTGGTTTCTATAGCTTGTGGTTCTGTTTCACATTGTGATACTTGATTTATTGCATATTTATGTAGTGTTTTTTGTTCATTTTCTTCACAATCGTAATGTGTTACTAATAAATCTTGTGGTCCTGTACGAGGAGAAGGGTTTATATTTTGATTTGAGATTACTAGAAAAAGGAGTTGGAGAAAAATTAATAATTTTAGAATATACATGTGTATGATAATCCTGAGTACGGATTATAAAATGTAATGTAGCCAATTGTGTTTTTGGTATATCTGTCGTATTTGTATATTACTTCAGTAGTTATAAACGGTGGTGGTAGTGATTGAGCTGTTATGTTAGGTGGATTTAATGGGTAGGGATGTTGGGTAATATTATTTAACTTAACTGTGATTTCAAACTTTAATTGTAAACTGTTTTGTTGGAGTATTTGAATATTGTGATCACGGATATCGTTGTGAATATCTTGGCGATATTGTAATCTATTAAGTGCCCAGTTATGAAGGCGGTTACTTTCTTGATGTTGTCCAAATAGTGGTGGAGGTGCTGTAAATGTATTCCAATCTAGTCTTAAAGGAATATTTATTGATGATTGTTCTCGATATCTGGCGTCGAGATTATTTGGAAAATTTAAATTAAAGGGTGGTGGTGAAAACTGGCTTATTGATGGTGTTGATGGTAGTGATAATGTTTCTGGTAGTGATGAGGATGTTGTTGTATCCGTAGAAATATCTATGGGGTCATTGACTAAATTTGGTTCACCTTGTGTAAATGAATGTGTAGTCCAATATGGAAATCGTGATGTTTGGTTTGTGGGGTTGAAAGGATTTTCACGTATTTGCTCAGATGTTGATGTTGAACCTAAGTAATCTGATGGTAGGCTTGAGGTGCTACGTTGTGAAAGAAGCGTAGGGGTTTCTGGTAATATACCAATGGGGTTTTCTGGAGTGTTTTGTGATGGGGATTGAGGTATATCAAAATGAACTCGGGGAGTTTGAAAATTTCTGTTTCGTCGAGGATGTATAATTTGTCTATTTATTTCGACTGTATTTTGGTTTTGACTAGAATTTCTTATTCTATTTAGTTCTTGTGGTAGTGTTGGGTATAGGTTATATGTTGGTTCGCTTAAAGGTGCTTGTCGTTGAACTGGTTCTAGTGGTTCTGATAAACGAGCATGTCGCTCTTCAAAAGTGTATGGATTGTCTTGAAAAGAAATTCGTGTAGATGTTTGAGGATTTTGAGTAGTTGAAGGTGGTGTTTGGTTATCTTGGGATGATGTCGGTGAAGACTGATTCTGTGACTGTTGGGTAGCAATTTTTGATGGATTTTTGAATTGTTACTTTAGTGGGAAGGTTTATGTTTATTATAGTATTCTTCCAAAAAAAGAATTAGAAGGATTGTTGCTAGGGCAAATGTGAAGATTGCTTTCTTTATACATTTACATATTGTCAAAATGAGGGATGATAAAAATGTTATGAAAATTACAAACAATAAAAAAATATCGGTTCTACTGAAAATTGTTCGTATCATTTAGACAAGTTATATGACTCGTACCTGTGGATGTAATCAAGGGTTTTGGAAAGTTGGAGGAATAGTTCGAGTATAGTGTAGAAAATTAAAAAAATGTTACAAAAAATGATTAGGATTATTAGAAAAGATTCAAGTATATCAAAAAGAAATATTATAAAGGTTTCAAGTATTGTAAAAAAATGTTTAAGATTTATGAGTATTTGAGTAACTGATTGAGAGAAGAGCATTTAAGAAATGATCTCTTGGTCGAATATTTTTTGCTGTTTGAGGCGATTTTCTAGTGTGGTCGGATTATTTATTAGTTTTTTGACAAGTGGGTTGAGTTTTGTAAAAAATTGTTGGGGGCAATTTTCATGGTGACTGGGAGGTCGTCTTTTTCTTTATTTTTGTTTGTCAAATGATCCGGGGTATGGTGAGATTTTTATACTTTAGGCTAATTAAAATGTTCATTTTGTTACTTTAGGCTAAGTTAACAAATTTGCTTTGGGGGTATTCGTGGTCTGAGTTGGGGAAATATTGTTGATCTTTGGGTTATTAGATAAGGGAGGGGTACGGTATTATGGTGATATTTATTTTAGTTGTCAAGTTGGAGTGGTTTGCTTATTTTTGACCTGGAGGTCGTAAAGTTATAGTTATAGATGTGCCTGGAGTTCTATATGATTCGTCTAATTGGTCTTAGTTTGAGTTAGAGAAAGTGACGGATTGGATGAATCCTATTGGTTTATTTTGAACTAGAATTATTACGTACTTGTCAGCATGTTATTTTGAAAAATGTAAATGAAAAATGTTTTGAAGGTTTCAAGATAGTGAAGTATAATGTTAAAATTACTTTTGAAATTCCACTTTCTTTAAAATTTTAGATTGGGGGATGAATATTTTATAGTTTTTACGTGGTTGATTTCGGAGTCTTGTTGTTTTTCTATTTTCTGATTTGTCGATTTGTTCTTGGGGTATTATTTGTTCGGTCATTTTTCTATTTTTTCTTTGTTTTGGAGATTCTTTATGGTTTGGTGTATTGTTTTTGGTGGCGGTTGGTTTTGTGTTTTGATTTTCGGTGGGGTTATCATTTTGTTCTGTGTTTTTCAGATGTGGTTCATTTTGAATGATTTTTAATCCTGTGAAAGAATATAATTGAGTTAATTCGCGGAGTGCGTATTCTTTTGGGTAATAAGGTAATAGGTTGTTTCGATGTTGAACGATTTCTTTTTTGTTTGAGTCGGTAATTTTATATGTGACATCAGTGGGTTTTGCAATTATTTGGTATGGTCCTTTTCGAAGGGGTTGTAATTTTTTAGAAATTCCTTTTTGAGTATTAAAATTAGGTATTAAAACAAATGTTCCAATTTTTAATTCGGAGGCTGGTGTAAAACGTGAATTGATTTGTTCATTAATGTTTTGTCTTTGTAATAACTTTTTTGTTATTTTTTGATAAATTTCATTGTGTTTTTTATCTCTATTTAGAATCCATTCGGTGTGTGTACCGGAGGCTAGTTTAAGAATTTGTGGGTGATGAAAATGATCTTCATCGTGTGTATGTAAAGGTAGGTTATAACAAATTGAGTCTTTATTTGGTTGACAATAACCTTGTGCGTTTTTATGAGAATTTGCTGTAAACATTATTGGTTTGCGTGGCTTTTGGTTAAAAACCATTTCGTATGGTGACATTCCTAAAGTTGTCGTAATTTGTGAATTATACGCTAAGGGAAATAATTTTACATCTGCTGACCATTCGGTATATTTTGTATCATTTCCGTTGATGATACATCTAAGATATTCTTGTAATGAACGGTTCATACCTTCGACTAAGCCGTTTGTCCAAGGTGCATGAGATGTACGTGGTTTGTGTTTAATGTTATATAAATGACATAGTGTGATAATTTCATTATTTATGAATTCTGTACCGTTGTCTGTAACTAAAATTTCTGGTAGTCCGAATTTTGCTATCCAGTGTTCATAGAGTGTTGTGTAAGCGTAATAAGCGTTACAATGTGGTACTGGGTTAAGTGCTACATAATGTGTAAATGCGTCAACAATTACCATAATGTAGGAGTTTCCTTCGGATGAGGGTGAAATTGGTCCTTTAGTATCAAATGAGATACGATGGTTAAAGTACAAGCTTTGTCCTTTAAAATCTTGTTTTTGTGCTATTTGTTTTTGATTTGGGTAAGGTTTATTTAGTTGACATACTATACAGTCATTGCATAGTACTTTTATCCAAATTGGTGCATTTGGGAAATAAAAGTTTTGTATAAAATTTGAATATGTTTTCTCTGATCCAGAGTGTCCTTTGATATTTTGTGTATGTGAAATATTAAAAGCTATAAGAATCATACTTAAAGGGAGACATGGAACTGTAGATTCATTCAGGTTATACTCTAAAAGGTCTGTATTTTCGTTAATTGTTGTGTTGTTAAATTTGCGAAAGTATCGGAGGAGTGTTTTGTTTCCTAGAATGGTTGAATCTGCTTTGATAGGTTTAGTTTTATATTTGTGCCATGATTTCAGTTGTCGAATTACTGGGTCAAGGTTTTGATATTGTTTCAGTGTTGAAATTGTAATTGTTTCTGTTGGGGGGAGAAAAATGTTTTCGATTTCTAATTTAGATAAAGGTATTGTATCAAGTGGGTCGTGAAGGTCAAAAACTTGATTTATTGTGTATTTTGAATCATTTGTTTGTGGTCCTGATAAATTTATTTTATCAGTTAAATCTTCTTTTTCAATTAGTGGAAAATGGTCTTTTTTAGGCGGGTGTTGTTTTGTTCGTTTTTGTTGGGTGTTATTTTTTATCCATTGAGAATATGGGATTGGTTTGAAAGTTGATGTTCCAAGTAAATCAACTTCATAATGATTATTTTGACAATCTAAATAAAGTGGGAAATGTTGTAAACTATTTATTTGTGATTGTTCAATATCAGTTTTTACTGCATATTTGCATTCCAATCGGGGTGATGTTTCGTTTTCTGCAAGGTAGAATTTTATGTTTTTGGGTATTTCAACTGTTGTTTTTCGTGTAAGTAATTCAGGTGGTGTATTTCGACTTAAGGTGTCTGGTAATGCAAGATTTTTTCCTGCAGTCCAAACTATATGTAAGTTTGGAAATTTCATTAGAATTAGTTGAAATCTGTAAACTCGGTGGTTTGGGTTAGATTTTTGTGTAAAGAGAAAGATGATTGGTTTATGGTCTGTGAATAGAACTGTTGGATGTTTTGATCCAAGTATCAGAAATTCATATTCTGTCAGTGTATATATTATGGCTGTACATTCTCTCATTAGAGTTGAGAGTCGTAGCTCTGCTTGAGTGAATAATCGAGAATTTGCTGATATGAGGTTCATTTTATTTGTACCATTATGTGATTGTAATAGTGCTGCACCGATGCCAAAGTTCGAAGCATCGCACATTGCATAAAATGGTTGATTTGAATCTGGAATTGTGTTTGAAATTTGTTCAGTTAAAAGTTTCTTTACTTCTTCAAATCGTGTTTGATGTTCTGTGTTCCATTCAAAATTATTTTGTTGTCTAAGGATGTTATAAAATGGTCGTAGATATAATTGCATTTTATAAACATATTTACTTAAAAAGTTTAACATTCCAAGAAATTCTTGGATTTTCTTTTTATTTGTTGGTGGTTGAAGTTTTTTGAATAGCGTCAATGCGTGATTTCAATGGAGTGATTGTTTTTCTTTCTATATTATGTCCTAAGAATTTAACTCTTGTCAAAAAGAAGTGTGATTTATCGGGGGCGGCCTTCAGATTTTCGTTCTGAAGTATTTGGTGATATTTTTCTAAAACATTGAACATCTCGTCTTTTGTTTGTGATTGCATAAAAACATCGTCTAAATAGGTGATTGCGTTTTTCTTGAGTATTAGTGGTCTAAAAATTTTGCTCATAAAAGCTGAAAATGCTGCTGGTCCTATGGATATTCCATAGAATAAGCGGTTGAATTCATATTGTTGGTTTCCGATAACAAATTGTGTTAAACGTCGTGATTGTTCATCTAGTGGCATTTGATTGTATGCACTATTCATATCGGCGGTTGTAAAGTATTTGCCGTTTATTTTTGTTAAAATAACTTGTATTGGTTCAATGGACCAATTACATTTTGATTCATCTATGAGTGAATTGAGGTATCTAGCGTCGAGAACGATTTTTAATGATTCTCCTTTAGCTAGAATGATAACGGGGTTGATAAATGTGTTGCCTTTTGGTTGTTCTTCTTTGTTTACTGGTGATATAATGTTGTATTGTTCTAAAATGTCGAGTAATCTGTTTACTTTATCATGTAAGTGAATTGGTACTTTACTTGCTCTCTGTTTTTTGAAAACTGCGTCTGGTTTTAACGGGAGATGTAGTGATGAACTGATTTTTCCAACATCGAATTTTGATGTTGCATAGACTGATGAATATTTAATTAGCTGTTTGGCTAATTTTTCGAATTCGTCTTGTGTTATTTGTGAATGTTGGAAATTAAACATTGTTAAAAATTTTTGTTGGTTCTCTGTGTAGTTACTTATGTTGAATGTAGGTTTGAAATATGGAGTTTTTGTGAAATAATCCGTATTTCTGTTTTCGTTACTTATTATATTATTTATAGATAATTCTTCATTAAGAATTGTAGATTGGCAAATATCTAGTAATTGGAGTATATTATTTACGCGATAGGCTTTTTCGTGTATTGGTGATATTGTAGCGTTGGTTTCACAATATCCTAAAAGTCCTAAAGGTAATGTTACTTGGTAAGGTGTGTTGTTATAGACATGTAAGGAAATGATATCGGAATTCGAATTTTTCAAATATTTTATGGATGAGATTGTGATTTTGAAAAATTTGTGAATAGGTTTGAATTCAAATTCTGACATATAAAATTTTTGTTTGTTTTGTTCTTTATCATATTGGTGAACTTGTTTGATTGAAAAATTATAGATATTTCCTGATAGTGGTTTTAGGTGTTTTCTTTGTTGGTTAAATATCGGGTAGAATTTTGAAAAGAATGGTGGTTGTTTATTTAATCTTTGAAAAAATGTTAAGGATGTTTCTTTTGTTTTTGTATATTTATCTTTGATTAATATTTTACTATTTAGTATGTTAATTGTTGGTATATACTTCGAAATAAATGGTATTCCAATGATATTATATTTAATGTCAGTGATATGGAATATTTGTTTAAATGGCTTATTTAAAATTTTGCTTTGTTCCATTGTTCTGGTGGGGAGGAGAAATAATTGGATTTTTCCGTAGTTTATCAATGTTGATCCTTGTGCTGTTGCTAACTTACTGGAGGTTTCAAGAGGTGTTAGCTTTGGGTGTAAAGTTTTTATTTCATTCCATGTGGGGATGTTTATTATGTTTGATTCTGCTCCTGAATCAATTAAAAAATCTATTTCAAGGTCTGGTGGTTGAAATTCTTTATTTCTTGGGCTTTCTAAGAGAAATGGTATTGTCCAAATTTTTTCTTTGGGTTGTTCTTTTTGTATATTTTGATAAATGTGGTTTGTATTCAAGCATTTTGTTTTGGTATTTTTATTGGTTTGATTTGTAGTGTTAATCTCATTTGTTTCTTGTGTCGTTGGTGTGGAATTTATGGGTGTAGTGTAATAATTTTGAAGAAATTCTGATTGATTTTCATATATGTGTGATGAAAAGGGTTGTTCATATATGACAGATTCATAGTCATTTTCGACTTTTATCATATTGATAGAAAGAGTGTTTTCAGTATCACTTTCTGAATCTGATGATGTACAGTTTATTTGATTGAGTTGTAACGTATCAGTTACTGTGTCATCAATACCTGGAGGGTCTGATGTTGTTTCTGGGTTAGATTGTACTTGATTGATTTGTCTTTGATGTTTAGGTGTACTACTTCTGTGGCGATTATTAGAATTATTATAGTTATTATTATTCCGGTGTGGTGATTGGGAATAATTTCTATAACGATTATTATAACTTGAGTGTCGATTTTGTGAATTATTTCGCGATCTGTTTTGATAATTGTTGTTTGGTCTGTTATAGTTCGATCTATTATATGAGTTATTCCTTGATTGATTGTTCGGGTAATTCTGGTTTCGGTTGTTTGAATAACTTCTATTTCGATTATAGGAGTAGTTTCTATTCCTATTGTATGATGAATTTCGTGATTGGTTGTTTGGATAGTAGTTATTTCTTGATTGGGAATTAGATCTAGAAACAAATCGTTCTGTATTTGAATTTGATCTGGAGTAGTTACTTCTACTATTTGGTCTATTGTAGTGATTTTGTGATGAATTTTGTGTATTTCTTCGTTCTGGTGATCTTCCTCTATAACTTGAGTTATATGGTGATTGATTTCTTGTATAATTTGTATTGTTCGGGAGTGGTTTTCCTGAACTGTTGTTGCTGTGGACTGTTTTGTTCGGTAGATTTTGATCTTTTTTCATGTATTGATAGAATGATTTATTTGGTTCTTTATATTTTTGAGGTTTATTTTGATTGTCTTGCTGTTTTTGTCTACATTCGGAAATACTATGTCCGTATCGTCGGCAATAATTACACCATTTTTTGAAAGATGGTTTGCCTTTGAAGTTTGGGTTCTTTTCATAAATATTGAGTATTTCAGTGATTTTTTCAACGAGGTCTGTCTCTGATTCCTGTATATTATTAATATTAGTGGGAGTCGTTTCAATTCTGTTAACGTATTGTAATTTCAGATTTTCCGTTTCTTCTAGTTTCATCGTGATTTCTGCTTGTTCTAATTTGTCTACTAGTTTTCGAAAATCTAAATCGGGTTCTCGAATTGAAGAAGGATGGGATGCTCTCTTTTTTATTGCTATTTTCCTTAATTGTGGTGTTAAGGTCATCATTAAGATTTCTGTCATCTTTGTGTTTTTATAGTCATGTGTATTTAATGAATATGCTTTTCGAACTAGTGTTTCGATTCGTACTGCTATTTGCTTGATGGTTTCGTTTGGTAATCTGCGAATTTCATTACATAAAACTCTTTGTTGTTGTTTGTTTCTTTCGGAGTCAAACATTTTTGAAAATTCCTGTGTAAACCTTTTCCAGTTTGATTTTATTTCTAGAGGTAGTACTGAAAACCATTTTTGGGCTGCGCCATCTAAGGTTGTTTGTATTAACGCTGTGCGTCGATGTATCCAGTTTTGATGTAGTGGCGTATTAATTGGTTCAGGTCCAATATTTAAAATCAGGTTTGCTGTTACTGCATTTAAATAATCTTCTACAGAGTATTCAGGGTCTGTTCCTGTGAAAACCATTAAAGGTTTGTTTGATGTTATTGATGATCCACCCATAAGGTATGGATTCATTGTCATTTGTAATGATTCTGCTGCATTTGGCATTTGAGAAAAATTTGAAAGTTGGTTTCTTGTTATTTCATGTTGTTGAAGATAATATGGGAGTGGTATTTCATTTTGCATTTGTGATGCTTGATACGAGTGTGCAGTCATTGGATTTTGTTGTTGAATTGGTTGAAAAGATTGTGTATTAATTAAATTTTGTTGTTGAATTGGTTGTTGATGTTGTGCATCTATTGGTTGTGGAGAAAAATTTCTATGATTTGTACGTATTCTCTGTATTCTTTGTCTACGATATTCTTGAGTATTTGGTGCAAATATATCTGGTTGTAAGAAATCATCATCTGAGGATAAATAATCCATTTGATAAGATAATTGTTTTTTATTTTTATTTTGTTGAAAAAATGGGTAATTTTCACTGTGATCCTGTGGAGGATTTGTTTGGAAATTTATTGAATTAGGTTGGGTCATTGGGTTATCCCAATTTCGAGATCTTGTATATTGGTTAAAATTCCTTTGTGGTTGATTATATGTTTTTGATGGATGTGTATAATTATAATTATGGTCTGTAAAGTTGTTTCTAGTGAATGTTTTGTGTGTTTTTGATGGTATTGTCATGGGTCTGTATGTTTGGTAATCCATATGTGAATATTTAGGGGCAACCGAAGGTTTAACGGTTGATTGTAAGGTTACCTGTGTTTGTGAAGGATTTGTATTTCTTGGTGTTGTTAAATTTGGGCGTATTGGTGAAATACTTTGTTGTGTAGTTGTTGTGTGTACAATTTCTTCATTTATGAAGTGTGATGGTGTCTGGATATCTTGTTGAGTAAGATTCCTAGTTCCATTGAGGTTTTCATTGTGTATAACTGTAGAGTTTAAACTATTATTTTGTGTATCGGGTAAAAATGTATTATAGTTTAATGGTGTTGCATCAATGGTTAATGGTATTACTTTTACATAATCTCTTATGTAAGATATCGTACTTATTGCTTGACTTGAGATTGATTGTGGGAAGCTTATAAATGCGGGATGAGACCATTCGGGGTCCCAAACATAATCTGATTGTTCTGTGATAGCGGTATCATCGTTCGAGTTTTGGGGTCTAAAATTTTTTCTTGCTTGTGCAATTAAATCAATATTGTGTGTGAAATAATCTATTATGAACCATGCCAAAATTTTTTGTAGATCGTGTTTTGTATGTTGTGAAACGTCGTCTTTCGTGAAATTTTCTTTAATGATGTTTAAATAACTAGAGAGTAGTGTGATTTCATGTCGTACTCTTAAATGTTTAGATGTTTCTGTCGGTGTGACATTTGTTATTGGGATTTCGTTTTCTAATATTGAAATATAACTATATATTATTGCGAAAACTTCATTGGTGAATATGGAGTTTGCTCTTTGTGAGTTATGATATTGGATGCTTTTTATATATTCTGAAAAAACTTTTGAAAATTCTAAATCAAGATCGTCTGTTTGAATTGTATATTTTCTATTATTATGGTTTGGTGAGGTGAATTCTATGGAGTAGATTCCATACTGTTGTGTTATGTTGCATATATCTTTTAAGTAGTGGTCTATGATTTGTCTTTTGATTTTTACATCTGGGAACTCTGTTTTACATGGACTAATTCCGGGTTCAAATAAATTTACGAGTAAATTTTGACAAAATATGTGTTGTCCTCTATCAGTATCTGCGTCTACTATAAAAGGAAAGATTTCATCATCATCTGGAGTTTCTTCACCTGGAGTGTGCGTTGAGCTCATTTTTTCGTTCGATGACTGTTAATATGTAATTATTAATGTGTCGAATTGGTTGATTCCAATTGTATAAATGTACTGGTTTGTGTTTGTACTGCTTTTTTATTCTTCTTTTTCCTCTTTTTGATGAATTTGAAGTTGTTTCTGAGTCAGAGAAATATAATTGATCGTGAAGTGGGTAATTTTTATCTATTGATTCTTTTAGTTTGTAAAGTTCGTCTAAACTGTTGGTTTCTGATTCTGAAAATGCGTTTCGATTTTTTGAAAATCTTTTTCGTGTTATTTGTCTTTGTTTCGTTATTATTTTTCTTTTTAGTGTTTGTCGTTTTGTTCGAATGTATCCAACTGTTTGTGTATGAGGTGTGATTACAAGGTCGTATTTTTTGTTGTCTATTTCACAATTGTGTAAAACGATTGTTTGTTTATTTCCTAGGTTTTTAAATGACATAAGGTTTAGAATGACGGATGCAAAGGGTTGTTAAATGATTTCTATTTTCTTAAACTGTTAGTTCTTACGATTTTTTGGTTAGCTTAACCTGGGTCTGTTTGTTCAGGGTTGGAGAGAAAAGTATATCGATTCCGAAGAATGATTTTTTACTTTCTCGTGGCTAGTATAAGTTAAGGTGTTAACTTACTTAATCTTACTTAGGGGTAGTGATTGTGTTCAAGGGTTGGAGAATAGTAAATCGATCCACAAGGTTCAGGTATAATTAGAACGCGAGTAGTTCGTTAGATACTATTTTAAACTTACTAAGTCTAAGATTTATCCTGGGTCTGGTAAGAGGGGGGGTCAAGTGAAGGATGAATAACCGAAGTTCTTCACTGTTTATCCTAATTTGAATGATTAGTTTTGTTTAAAAATTTCTATTAGTCTTGGGTCTTTAGAAAGGGTTGGGTAGTGAATCGACGTTTGAGGTCGTTAGACACTAATTAAGTGGGTGGGGGAGAACAAAGTTGTTCTGTTTGATCCAAGGATAAGCCTTGATGATCAAATTTGAAATTTAATTAAGTAGAAAATGATTTAAGATCCAAGGATAAGCCTTGATGATCTGGTTTTAAAATTAAGTGAATTTAAGTTTTAATAAATTTTTAAATGTGTGTAAAGGAAAGATTTAGTGTTTTGATGATATTAGTGGGTTTATGATTGCTGTTATGTTTTAGATGATGGAGCTGGGACAACAGGATGATTTATGATTATTAACCATTTATTGTCATGCTACTAATTTTTATTTTTCAATAAATATTTTTCAAACATGTTTTGTATATTACTGCAGAGTTTTAGGAAAACGATCTTAGATCTTTTTATCAATCGTTATTGTATATTAATAATTTTGTTTAGCGCCTGAAATGATTTTGAAGATTAACTTCAAGGTTTTATGTTTGCAAATGAAAATCTAAATTCATTGCCAGTAGTATTCTAAATATAAAAGTTTGCTCTGGTTTTTGCCTAACTATCATATAGCTATATGGCAAGTTTCTACTTTGTCGTATGTCGTCTCTGGTTCGAGGTCTTCTTCCAATTCCGGGTAGTTCTGTTATGGTTCGGAATATTGGCTCTGATCTATTGAGTCGTAGAGACATTTCGATTAAATTATTGTCGTATAACATTTTGTAAATGTTTTTGTCTAATTTCTAATCTATTTTGGTTAATTCTAAGCTATTAAGGTCTTGTTCGAGACTTATGGTCGCACCAGATGAGTTATGTCCGAGTTGGTTAACTCATAGAGTAATTTCGGATAGGGTACACCGTCTGCTCGTCACGCTATCTTATTTTCGGCCGGATAGATTCGTGCAACTTCTTAGTCTAATACCGATCCTAATCTTACTCTTATACTATCTAGTCTCAGGTTGTTTAACTAGTCTCTGCTAGGCTCAATAGATCTAGGGTATACTGGTTTATTGCGGTTGCTGAAGTGCTCGGGAGAGTCCAACTAATTTCTAAGTTAAATTCAAATCTCTCTGGTGCTGAAATTACAAGTAACTTCAGCACTTACAAATAAGTGGGTTGTTAGTTAGATGGATCATGATTGGTTAATATTAAATACTTTACATTGGTAAAATATCTAAATTATCCAATCATAAAATGTAGTTTAGATCAGGTTCCAATATCATCAAAAAATAAATCAAGGAAAAACTGTCAGAAAAAGACAGAACTTCAACTCAGATCTTCAACTGCAAAAGAATGTACTGGATGAATTAACAGCGTCGAAGACAGCCAACAGACAGCTGGAAAAAGGCCAATGCAATCAAATATTTGATAAAGACTCGACCCTTTCTGACAAATATTCGTGGAAGTACACACCCGACTTCAAAGTTCCATCTCATATCGTGGTCGGTATAAAAACGAAACAGTTTCGTTAAAACATTTTCGAAATTTCGGAAAAAATGCTGAAATGTATGTCTTAAATTACTACAACAGAAGACGGAAAAACTGATAAAGAATGCATGAGAATTTTCTAAAATGGAAATAAATGCAAAAAAAACTAACAAAAACAATAATTCGAAAAAATCGAGCAAACATTTAGGATTTAATCAATTAACTTCTACCACAAGATAATCGAGCACATAACATTTTCCATGCGCCAAAAACTGGCAATTAATTTATTTTCAAAAGCGCCAAGCTTTCGTTTTTGACACAAAAATAGATGAACTTTGAAGTTGAAGCAAAAAATTTCAGGAAATACTGATTTATCCCAGCTTTTGATTATTTCAAAGGAAAAATCTGAAAACTATGACCATCAAACTTGCAGGGTTAATATGTACCAAGCTCGATATGAATCACTGTCCGGTTCAAGCATATTGCTTTACCTTGCAGTTCCAAATTCGCAGACCAAAAAAGTTCCTGTTGGCTAAGTTCATGTGGCTTTTTCGAACTCTCAAATCCCCGCTTAAGATAAATATCGTTTCCATGACTGCATTATGAATCCACTATTTTGTAACTTGAGAAAACTCAGCCTATCAGCAAATACATCTAATAGATACAAGACACAGGAAAATGGCGAGGGGATAAATTAATACGAGAGGATAATATAATTTGTCACATTACGGATAAAATTTCAAATATGTCTGGAGACAAAAGGAGAGACAGGAAATTTGATCAAGCAGCTCGTCTGAAAGTGTCACTCACACAATTGGGTTTTTATTAGTCTACCAATATCGGGCTAATTGAGTACAACACTTTGTGATCAATTCTAGTCAAAACAAAAGAAATGGCAAGTAGACAACCCTTTAGCGAAACTCGAACACTTAGCGGAACAATTCGTGGTCGCGAGAGTCTCAAATGTCAGTGAGCTCCTTTGCCCGGAAATGAATATCGAGTGCGAACACAGGTAAGCCCGCTTCGCTTCAGGTTTTCATTTTTTCTTAAACTTGAAGGACAACACCAGCTTAAAAAAATTAATATGGAGACGTTTCTTCACTGGAAGCAAAGACGGATTTCAAGGAAAGAGGATCTCCCCCGCCGTGCAAAAAATTAATATTTCTTGGTCAAAACCTACCTAAAAAAATCAAAGCTCCCAAAAAAAGGTCCATCGACTTTTTTGAAGACTTCCGAAAATCAATTTGGTCGCCCAAAAAAGTTAAACCAAACTTTTCAAACAGTTTTTGAAAGTTCGGCCGCTTGATAAAATCATTGACGCGTGCCGGAAATTGATGATGAAGCTTGCTTATCGCAAGCGTAATAACTGTACAGTTTATGGTACTTTGCATGGATACCGCATTTTCGATAAAAACCCGTAAACTCGTTTTCGAGTAATAATAAAATAGGCATCCAGAACTCTATGAAAGCTGTTTTAAAAAATCATTGAATCATTGAACTTCTAGCGAATATAATTCATTAGCTAATTATATTATTGATAGATGTCGATGCATATTTAGATCCGAAAATCACTACATTTCAAGACGAAAACATTCTTCAGGTAGACGCAAGTCAGGCAGGAGCCGACATCATCGAGAAGGTATGGACTCTGAAACAGTGTTCGAATCCAAACATCCTCTTCGTGAAAAGAGATCAACTAGAAGTTCATCTGAGTTCACTCTGAATCGACATCCTTCGTTGAAATTATTCAACATGCACTCGAAAGGCAAGACAAGCTCTGAACATCAGAGTTGGCTCGTTAAAGATTAATATTACTATTATTAAAGTTTTTTACGTTGCTTAGCACTTTTTAATGTCAATCAAATTTCTTAAAGAAAGTTCTAAGATATTATTGAATATATACGCTAAGTTTCAAAAAAAGCTAAGTATCATTGAAACTTTTTTTTCTGATAGATTCACTGAGTTAGTTTGCCTCCATTAAATTGAACTTCCAATGCTGATTTTCAACGGTTTTTAATGTTTTCAAAGCAAAAAACTTAAACTCCAAAAATTCAGAAAGAGTTTAAAAAAGCCAACTTTGCTGCAGAGAGAAAAGAATCACCGGCCGGCGGCAAAAGAACTTCTAGATGTCAGACAAGGTATACATACGGGATGCCTGTTTTCGAAAAAGAAGAACTAAAAACAGCCCAAATTCATGAAACAGGATCGGCCCTCAAAGGAAAACAAGACAAAAATTCCCATGCTACAACTCATTATCAGAAATCTTACGTGCAAGATGGTCGTAATCAAACAAACTCCTACGAAAATAAAAACAAAACAACAGCGTTTGTTGGGCGAGGACAAAATCGCAATTCAATGTATGACTTACATGGATCCAATAACACAAATCATAGCATGCAAGTAAATTGTTCAAACAGCTATCAGACATCAACTGCAGGAAGAAAGAATCCATGGTCATCGGCCGATGATTTCACTTCTGAGGCTGCCGCAGCTAAAATTGGATCGCAAAATCAAAATAAATTCAACACTACTAACACTGTCGATACTCAAAACCAAGGCAGAAATGCAAGTTCCAAACTTTTCAGCTTAGCTAATGATAGCAGTCATGCTAATTTCGAAGCTTCTCAATCAAACTGCACTGGATCAAAAATTCCAGTCGGTGCTTGTCATCAAAACTACCGTCAGAATTATAACTACGACATGGGATGCAAAATGTCCAGCGTTGCGAGTGAAAACACTTATGATGAATACCATTCTCCCGAAAAGAAAATGGTTGGAACCAAAAACTTGATTGAAGCTAACGAGCGCCGATTTAGCACAAACGCCGAACAAACGGAACGACATTGTTATGGATTCAAAAGTCCCAGCGTTCTGAGGGCTCAAAATTATAATCATTGCAACACCTCAGAAAAAACTCGCGCTGGTTCAAAGGTACCTGGCAACAATGGTGAAAATGGCTTCAAAACCTTCGAAGCTCATGATTCAGACTTTATCACCAGACAAGGTCCAGCCGTCAGCATTCACGCATCAAATATAATTGGCCATCAAATTCCTATATCTAGAAATACCGAAACAGTTCAAAACTTCAAAATACGTGAAAGCAATATCACTGGAAAGAAAATCCCAGAAGCCGCTAGTCACAAATATGTTCAAAACTATGACGTATCTGAAGCTAATATAATGAGATCCAATATTCCAAGAGTTCATAACCACGCGACAGTCCAAAATTTCGAAGCGTGTGAAGCCAATATATTAGGATCGAAAATCCCAAAAACAAACAATTCAGAAAAAGTAGAGCATTTCAGTGCATGTGAAACAAACATAGTAAGATCAAAAATCCCGACCGTTGTCAATCATGAAACAGTTCAAAACTTCAATACTTGCGAGACGTCAATCGTTGGAGCACAAATTCCGAAATTTGTCAACCGTGAAAACGTCGGAGACTTCAGTTCATGTGAGGCAAGTATTGTAGGATCAAAAATTCCAAATGTCATCAACAACTATGAGAACGTACAAAACTTTAACTCGTGTGAGACCAGCATTGTCGGGTCCAAAATCCCAAAAAATAAGAATCATGAAAGTGTTCAAAACTTCAATGCAAGTGAAGCGAGCATTGTCGGATCTAAAATTCAAAACCATGTCAATCATGAAAATGTGCAGAACTTCAACGCATGTGAAACGAGTAATGTAGGATCTAAAATCCCAAATGTTGTCAATCATGAAAGAGTTCAAAACTTCAAAGCGAGTGAGTCGAGCATTGTCGGATCTAAAATCCAAAATATTGTCAACCATGAAAATGTTCAGAACTTCAATGCATGTGAGGCGAATATTGTAGGAACTACAATCCCAAATGTTGTCAATCATGAAAGTGTTCAAAACTTCAATTCGAGCGAGTCAAGCATTGTAGTTGCAACAATTCCCATAGTGATCAACAATGAAAACGTTCAAAATTTCAATGCAAGCGAGGCGAGTATTATAGGATGCAAAATCCCAAAAAATAACAACCATGAAAATGTTCAGAATTTCAATGGAAGTGAGGCGAGCATTGTTGGTTCTAAAATCCCACACGTTGTCAATCATGAAAAAGTGCAGAACTTCAATGCATGTGAGGCGAGTATTGTAGGATCTAAAATCCCAAACAATGTCAATCATGAAAGTGTGCAAAACTTCAATGCATGTGAGGCGAGCATTGTCGGATCTAAAGTCCCACACGTTGTCAATCATGAAAATGTGCGGAACTTCAGTGCATGTGAGGCGAGTATTGTAGGATCTAAAATCCCAAACGTTGTCAATCATGAAAAAGTTCAGAATTTCAATGCATGTGAGGCGAGTATTGTAGGATCTAAAATCCCAAACGTTGTCAATCATGAAAGTGTTCAGAACTTCAATGCATGTGAGGCGAGTCTTGTAGGATCCAAAATCCCGAATGTTGTCAATCATGAAAATGTTCAGAACTTCAATGCATGTGAGTTGAGTATCGTAGGATCTAAAATCCCAAACGTTGTCAATCATGAAAAAGTTCAGAACTTCAAAGCATGTGAGGCAAGTATAGTAGGATCTAAAATCCCAAATGTAGTCAATCATGAAAAAGTTCAGGACTTCAATGCATGTGAGGCGAGTATTGTAGGATCTAAAATCCCGAACGTTGTCGATCATGAAAATGTTCAGAACTTCAATGCGTGTGAGGCGAGTATAGTAGGATCTAAAATCCCAAACGTTGTCAATCATGAAAATGTTCAGAACTTCAATGCGTGTGAGGCGAGTATTGTAGGATCTAAAATCCCAAACATTTTCAATCATGAAAACGTTCAGAATTTCAATGCATGCGAGGCCAGTATTGTAGTATCTAAAATCCCAAACGTTGTCAATCATGAAAATGTTCAGAACTTCAATGCATGTGAGGCGAGCATTGTCGGATCTAAAATCCCACATGTTGTCAATCATGAAAATGTTCAGAACTTCAATGCGTGTGAGGCGAGTATCGTAGGATCTAAAATCCCAAACGTTTTCAATCATGAAAACGTTCAGAATTTCAATGCATGCGAGGCCAGTATTGTAGGATCTAAAATCCCAAACGTTGTCAATCATGAAAGTGTGCAGAACTTCAATGCATGTGAGGCGAGCATTGTCGGATCTAAAATCCCACATGTTGTCAATCATGAAAATGTGCAGAACTTCAATGCATGTGATGCGAGTATTGTAGGATCTAAAATCCCGAATGTTGTCAATCATGAAAGTGTTCAGAACTTCAATGCATGTGAGGCGAGTCTTGTAGGATCCAAAATCCCGAATGTTGTCAATCATGAAAATGTGCAGAACTTCAATGCATGTGATGCGAGTATTGTAGGATCCAAAATCCCGAATGTTGTCAATCATGAAAATGTTCAGAACTTCAATGCATGTGAGGCGAGTATTGTAGGATCTAAAATCCCGAATGTTGTCAATCATGAAAGTGTTCAGAACTTCAATGCATGTGAGGCGAGTCTTGTAGGATCCAAAATCCCGAATGTTGTCAATCATGAAAATGTTCAGAACTTCAATGCATGTGAGGCGAGTATCGTAGGATCTAAAATCCCAAACGTTGTCAATCGTGAAAGTGTTCAAAACATCAATACAAGGGGGGCCAGTATTTTAGGAGCGAAAATTCCTAACTTTGTCAACAATGAAAACGTTCACAACTTCAATGCATATGAGTCTAATATTTTAGGATCAAAAATCCCTAACTTTGTTAACCAAGAAAAGGTTCAAGGCTTCAGTGGATGCGAGGCAGGTACTATAGGATCCAAAATCCAGCAGTTTGTCAATCATGAAAGCATTCAAAATTCTGGTGCTTGGGAAACGAACATCGCCAATAGTAGAGCTGCAGCTAAGACTAAGGTGAAAAACAATTTTGTGGATAGTTTGAACAAAAACATTGGATATAATCAAATGTCGGGATCCCAAATTAATCGAGAAGGAAACTCTCAGACCAATTCTAGTGACATAATGCATCAATCGAAAAGCAGTAATTCTTTTAAGATAAAACCATCAAACAAGATTCCACAAATAATAGTAACCGATCTAGATCCAGCTATCGTTATTGACAACGGATCTGGCTATTGCAAGGCCGGTTTCGCCAGTGAATCTGGTCCCAGAATTCATATCCCGTCAATTGTAGGTAAACCGAGGTTCCGAAACGTCATTGTTGGATACAAAGAGCGCGATAAATACATCGGAGAATATGCTCAGAAGAAACGAGGAGTATTGGCATTGAGCTACCCTATTGAGCACGGCGTAATAATCAATTGGGATGATATGGAAGCGCTCTGGGAACATACGATTTGCGACGAACTTGGAGTTGACCCCCTTAATCATGCAATTCTAATGACTGAAGCTCCGCTGAACCCGAAGCAGAACCGAGAAGAAATGGTTGAAATCATTTTTGAAAAGTTCAACAGCCCTGCAGCTTACATTGCAATCCAAGCTATCCTCTCGCTTTACGCTTCGGGAAGAACCACGGGACTAGTTTTGGATTCGGGAGATGGCGTGTCCCACAGCGTGCCAATATACGACGGATACTATTTCACCCACGCAGTAGATCGAAGTGACATCGCAGGTCGAGATGTGACTGAATATTTGAAACGAATTCTAACAGAGCGCGGATATGCGTTCGCCAATAGCGCAGAGTACGAAATTGTGAAAGATGTCAAAGAAAAAATGTGTTGCGTGTCACAAAACTTCTCGCGTGAATTGAATTCTGTGGACATTAGTAATAAGCTTTATGACTTACCTGACGGAAGCCGAATTGAATTAGGAAATGAACAGTTTAGAGCCCCAGAATGTCTATTCAGACCGACTTTAATAGGCGAAGAAGGTATTGGAATTCATAAATTAGTTCTTAACTCAATATTCCGATGCGATATAGACAACCGAAAAGCTCTAACAGACAATATCCTTCTATCAGGTGGTAATATATTATTTCCTGGGTTCAATACACGATTGCAAGCTGAAATAAACCATAGATTGCAAGACGGAATGCAAGCGACAGTTTCGCAGTCAGAAGACAGCAGGAACTCAGTTTGGAAAGGTGGAGCCGTTCTAGCAGCTATGGAATCGTTCATTCCTTTTTGGATTTCTCGCTCTGAATACGAAGAAGAGGGTTGCAGTATTGTGCACAAGAAATGCTTTTAGTTGAACAACTTTTAAATTTCATGTCGCTTTTACTAATTACAATGCTTTAATTTGGCTTAGTAATAAACAAAACGAATTCAGCTATTTTGAGCCAGCTAATAATTCAATGTATTTATCCCACAAACTATTTCAAATTCAAACCCATTTCAACCGAGAATACTAAGATCCACAATAGGCCCAACATGTTGATTAAAAATTTGCCGAATTAGAAAAAAATTGGATTATCGACAAGTTACATGCAAAAGATGGTTTTACTCCGTGAAAAATTGCTTAACCCTGCCAAAACTTTGTTTTTATTCGCTTACCGAAGCCTTCATTTTGACAGCAAATTTCGCTAACGCTACGATACTACAAAACTAACACAGTTAGTTTTTTTTAACTATAAACAGGATTTGAACCACTGACAAGGAGATTACGAGTCTCACGTCCTCGCATATACACAAGTGGACAAAATTAAGCATAAGTTCAGTTTTTTTCTTTCTGAAACGCCTGTATCTAATCAAAAAGTTTACATAGATCAAGAGCAAATGCTCTGAACAACCCACCTCTGAAAAACTAACTTTTGAACTCGACTCACTTACCAGTTTTTCCGGGTCTGAAAATGAGTTTTTTCAAAACGCGTGAAACTAAAATTTGATAAACGTTTTCGCACATTTTGTGCATTTTCAGGTTTTAAAAATTCTAAACTATCTGTACAAAATGATCAAAGATCATAAAAAGTGTCACACACATCATTACTTCAAAATTTTAAAAATTCAACCAATCAAAACTTTACAAATATCACTGAAATTATGTAACAACTATTATGTAACATATTAAAACATTTTGTCACAAATTTCTGAGAGTTTTTTTCATTTTTATTTTCACATTTTCGTTTTGTGGCTAATTTTAAGGCTAACATGTAAGTTGTTTCAAAATTTTGTTGTTTTAGCCAGAATTTTTCGATTCTGGAACTATAGCCTTAGGCTATAGATCCAGAATCAAAAAATTCTGGCTAAAACAACAAAATTTTGAAACAACTTACATGTTAGCATTAAAATTAGCCACAAAACGAATGTGACATTCGACCAGAATGGCCAAAATGCAGTCTCTGCAGAATTCAGGATTTTAGCAGCAAGCCTTCCGAATTGGCGATTTAGAACGGATAAGGACGTTATTTGAACGATTAGCCAAACGGTGAAGTGTGCCAGTCGGTCATATTTGGAAGTTTGACCTTGAGAAGAGCAGAAAATACTTGATTTTGAAGTGAAATTTAATCTTTCAAAATTTCGAATGGAACATGTCATGCACGATTTTCTCGCGATAACTGAAAATCAGAAAAAGAAATCAGAACAATTTTAGAACAATTGCGGGGAAGTGGTCAAATAAAAACGAGTGGGAAATTGCTATTCGCAATTTCCATCATAGTGAACGAGAGTAGAGCTGTCCTACTTAAAATAGAAGACAGAGTATCCCCGAGAGAGCGATTATTAAAGCTGGACCAGAGTGAACCTTCGACGGAAAGGTGGACAGCTTGAGTGTCCCAATGGTCCACATAAAACTTCGTTCTTGAGTTCAAACTTACCCTTACCATTCAAACTGATAAACATTGAATTTATCTAGTTACCTTAGTTAATTCTAGAGTTGCTCACCCATTTAATTACTTCCTGTGCTTGAGCGCATCAACATGTGAGTCCTTAATTTAAATTTCTAGAGTGTGTTTTGTGATTGTTATGTTGAGGTAAGGCGAGTTTTAGGTTGATCCATCTGAAATGGATCAAAGTTACACTGTCTAATAAAAAGTAACCTAACGGATTGTTCCAACCCGGTTTTTAACGGCGTTCATGTATTTTGGGTATCTAGAGACCTAAGTATGGGGACGTTCTTAATTCTAGAGTGGGGGGATATTTTAGTAGTAGCCTTTAAGCTGTAACGGGTCGTAGTCTCATGTCACAAGCGAACCGAACTGGCTCCGACCGTTCTTGAGGTGGGAAAACACAAGAGATAGTGTCCCTGACCCTTGAGCCAGTGGTTATAGGGCCTATTTTTCTTAAGCCTCATGTGTGACTGTAGTAGACGAATGTTACAAAGGCTAGAAGATTCTGGAATTCTAATTTTTAAAAATTCGAATTATGACGTCATATTTCTGAGAAACGTCAGAAACGGCCATTTTTAGCTAAAAGAGCAAGAAAAAACAGAACAACTTTTATCTGCGATTGCGAACAGTACGAAAATCGAGATTAGAGAACGACAACAAAATACAGAATAGCAGAGAGCGTTCCGAGTTGCAACTATTGTGCTGCTACAATAGTTGCAAGGCCCTTGCCAAGAACGGTGAAGGGTAAAACCCAGCCTTCCGAGTTATTGTGAACTGGACATTAAGAAGCTTGATTCACCGGATTCAAGAATCCGGAAGGGTCTCGGGACGTGGACTTTTATGAACTTATATTGAATTTTAGCATCCGTCATGTCCTGACTTGAATTTAATTAAGATCTTAATTCGTTTTGACAAGAATGAGGAGCTAGAAGTAGAGGGGGAAGGGTTGATCCATCTTCGATGGAGATGATGATTTTTATCTACTGAACAAAAACAATAGTAATATAATAAGTAGTAGCCCTGTTTTTAGGAGTGACCTCGTGGTCTGGGGATACTGAGACCCAGCCATGAGCTCACTATTTTTGCATGTAATCTAGTTAATTTGAGCGTTCTGGTCGAAGCCGGAGAACAGTAACGTTTTTGTCAGCCTGATGTAAGAAAGACCACCGAAAAGTACTGGCTTGGTAGAGACGGTGAAAAACATGCAAAGCTCTGTTTAGACGCTAGCCAGTCGTCTTAAGACTTAGTTTTGTTATCCGTCGATATGTATCTTCCGGGCGAATGTTACATGTATGTTTTTATAGCGCTCCTGGGTGTTATTCTTTCATAACATCATGACCGGCGGAACCGTTAACGAGCACTCCGCGCCGAGCGGATGCTCACATTAACGCCCTTAATAGGCCTAAACTGCCGGGGCGGAAGGGTAGTTCGGAACGCGGAAGCCTTCCAGATTACCGTGAATAGTTTTTTAACCTAGTTAAGACCGAAAATTCACGAACCAGGAAGGGTGGGGGGAATCATGAACCCCTCATCCCCTGAGTGGTTTGTGACCAAAAACACTTAAAGATATAAGCAAAACCAAACAAAAAGTAGTATAGTACCCAAGAAAAACAAAAAAAACATAAAAAATAACCGGAAAAACCAAAAACAGTAAAAAAGTAAAAAATCAGTAGAAATCATCCCCCCAGACAAGATGTGATTCAACCCCCCCGTTTGTTGTTGATAGATATATTGTTGTTACAGGCATTTATATCAGTCAGGATCGTTACAATCAATTTTGTAGCCCGTTTGTGAGGCTTGTACTGTAGGGTTATTTGAGCATTTAAGCACGTTAATGATAAATTGCGCTCAATCCGGAAGGGTCAGCTGATTTGCGCTCAATTCGGAAGGGTCTTGGGTGAAGACCGATCCGGCAAGCAGTTCAAGGAGCAACAAGAAGGGGCTCAACGACAACAACAATCGACTGTTGGGTATCGTTAACAAGTTTTGTATCCCTTTTGGTACAAAAAGTAAGATAGTAATCTGTGGGGGGCTCGACAGTGCTGCACTGTAGTGACCCTTCACCGAACTGCGAATATCCGAGTTAAGCACCTTAATTCGGATAATAAACAAACCCGGAGGGGTATAGTATTACTAATATTATTATTCATATAGCCTATATTAATAGTCACATATCGTTTTTCAGTGAAAAACAACGAAAACAGACCGGTTTTTAGGGTCAAAATAGCGATATTTTGATCCCCCCACAAGTCGCGATTTTTGAGATATCGATATTTTTTGAAACGGAAAAAAGCGCTAAGTTAGTGTGTTACATCGTAACTGCACTACTGTAATAAGTAGAACCGGTTAACTTTAGTTCGGAAGTGGTTGGAACTAGTTTGGTACCAAAAACCAAATTTTCCCAATTTTTGATAGTAAGAAACACTAAAAATTTAGAAAATTTTTTGAAATTTTTGAGGTAGGACAGTAAAAATAGTTGTTCGGACAACGTCCACTAGTGAATCTACAAGTCTTAATATCCGCTACCCGAAAGCCTTCCGGGTTGCAGAGAAATCGAACATAACGTGTTTGATTTGGTGGATTCATCAATCCGGAGGGGTCCAGGTAGCATAGTTTTTCGCAAAATTTTTCTACAATAGCGTTTTAGATCGGGTCTTTTGCATTGAACTAGAAGAGTATAGGCCTTCTGAGCTCGGATCAATAATTTTTAGGTCGAAAGGACCAGATTTGCGGAAAAAGTTAGGCGGAACCTATAAGAGAGAAAATTTTTTGAGTTCGGAAGAAAGACGTTTTGGTTAATAACTTTGGAACTACTGATCATATTGAGTTGATCTTGGTACCAATAGATCAGAAATTAGCTGAGCTTACTAATAGGATCAGAAATTTTTCGGAAAAGCGAGCGAGAAAATTTTTTGAGATTGTTTTTAGCAAATTACACAAATCCGGAGGGGTACACCCTTCACGTTTTATAAATTTTTCTGAAAAACCCTTATACCTCTAACAAAAGTTGATAGCGATTGAACTAAGTAACTTAGGACAGTTCTAGACAAAAAGGGAAGGCTGAAGGCACAAGACAACCATAATTGAGTCGAAGTTAGGCAAGTGATAAGACCCTTCACCGTTAGTGTGAATTGTCAAATAAGTGCCTTAACTTCAACCCGGAGGGGTCTAGGAAAGGACCCTATACCCTTCCCAGTTAATTCAAACAGCATAATAGCAACGCAGAACGTATCCGGAGGGGTATAAGCTGAAATTAAGAAAACTACAAAAAGCTACTTTGACAGAGCTAAGGGCTCCGAAGTCAGAGGGGTCCGAATCCGGAGGGGTCTACTTTCCACAATCCGGAGGGGTCTATATTCTGACAGTCCGGAAGGGTCCTATTTGTGCCAATCCGGAGGGGTATTATTTTATTAAGGACTTAGGTAAACGAAAGAAAGACTAAAAAGCGAGAGGTATTAGGTTATTAATACACAGGCTAGGTATCAGTGACTGCACTGGTAACTTGCCTCTCAAAAAGAACCAGACTAATACAAAACAGGTCCGAACTCGGATATTCGCGACACTAAGTCTAAATTAAAAAGAGCGTGACTCATTGGTGTGGATTGAAACATAATACGTTTTTGGGGAAAGTGACTGCCCTGAGGATTTTAGTAGGTCTAGCTCGGGCAGTCCGAAGGCAGATAGGTAACACAGTACTCGGTGGGTGCAATAGACGCCCACTTGAGAAAATTACTGCCTTCAAAGTTTTGTCTGTTTGGTGCAGCACCAAGCAGGGAAAGCTTTTTCTTTAAAAGACAGGTTCGACTATTGTACTGCGACCGACTAAGAGTACAAGACACATAGGTTTTTTATATATACATTCATATTGTGTCAATATATATATATATTTTTTTGTTTTTGATTTTAAATCAACCTAAACTGTGCTTGATTGGGTAGTGACTACACTATCTTTTAAATTGACTGATAACATCATATTGTGCTAGTTTCCAGATCTTTGGACCGATAATCGGCTAGTGTGAATAAATTTTATACAAACTGTACTCTGACAACATACAGGGATTCGTGGTCACTATTTAATAGAATCTGGTGAAATTTATTGTGTTGTGTCATTATTATTGTTAATAAAACTATAAGGTCTCTAGCAATTGAGTCAAGAGTAGGCATAGGAAAGTGACAAATAAAGAATGAGTTTAGACAAGTCAAGGATACCAAAACGAGGTAATAGCTCTAGGAAATTCATACCTGAAAAGCAAAGAAAAACGATGACCGATCCTTTTGTGGATTGGATCAAGCGAACCCGGTCCGATAAAGAGGGGACGGTTTCAGGCAGGATGGTTGAAACGAGAAGTCAAAAGACCTCAGAAGAGCGAAGAGAACTGTTAGAAGTGGAGGTCAATACGGACCATACCATGAACGACAACCAGGGAGTAAATGGACTAGAAGGGAGAGGCAGAAGGCTGGCGAGTGAATCTACTCCGGTAGAACAAGGCCATGATTTTGCCACTTCCACCGGGACGTTGGATCGAGAGGAGATGTCGGAACTGTCCGACATCTCAACTGAAGTAACGGCAACTAGAAGATCTCCGACAGACAACACTATGATGGCAAGCGGAACTGGAAAACAAACAACCTCATCATCGTTCTCAGAAAGAATGAAGAACACCTTCGGAAACATCTTTCCATTCAGCATGGGAGGAGGAGCAGGAAACGATGGGGAGTCCCAGGAGGAAGAGGATGAAGAGGAGCAAGGGGACTTTGGATCTCAAGTCAGCCTCAATAGTTCGATCCAGGAGAGTGAGGCACACGTCGGAAGAGAGACTGGAACCATGGACAAATTTGGTGTAGTGACAACGATAAGTAAGGAGGCAAACACACCGGGCCAGTCAAAGGACTTCGCGATTAGGACAAGTTCGGAGCCACAACCTGAAGAGAGTAGAACCAGAGGGCTCTGCAATGCGTTAATGGATCCCGAAATAAATAATGAAAAGACGTTGAAGCACAGAGTCAAGGCCCGGATCTCGACAAGCACGAAGTTACCTGGCTCCGACAGGGTTACACCGCCACTAGTGACGCCACTCGTGGATAACGGGGCAGCACTAGAAGAAGCCTTAAACAACATAGTGGGCAGTTTAGGAGAACAAAATGAACAGATGTCGATAAGGATGAGTGAACTGGAAAGAGCAGTTCACATTGAAAGAGAAAGTCTGCGGGAAGAAATAAACCGCAACAGACAAGAAGTTGGCAGAAGCGAAAAACGCTTGAAAGAAAGAACGGACGAACATATGACGAGGAACTTGTCACGAATGACAAGAGAGGCGGAACAGAGGGAGTTACGCTTAAGAGCCGACATGGAGAAGTTAAGAATTCAGCAAGAGCAGTCTCTTGGGTCTCTTGACACAAAGATAGATGCGATGATGGAGAGGCGAACTCAGGCTATCATGGATAGGTTGGACGGGCTACTAAGCAGCAAGAGTGGACCAAAAGAAGGAGAGCCGAACTCGGGAGGTCCCAGCAGGGAACCGAGGGTGAACTTCAATGAACATCAAAGGAGGAAGACGTATGGATCCACTAGAGGCAGGGGCAGTTCATCAGGCTATGCCACAAGGGGTAATACAGCATGGGGCCCGAACAGTAGAGCGAGTTCAACGGGGAACAGACAAACCTCGAACGAACGACCAACGCAAAGCACACATGCGACTGGGAGAAGCGATTCTGGCAACATGGGGCATACAAGCCCGAGGAGGAGTCACATGGGCCAAGCGGGAAACGCTCAAGGTGATTCGGATTGCAGGGATGCACCGCACACAGAGCCTTCGACAAGGTGTGAGGACACTCAAGCGGGACTCTCAAGGGATGCTACGGCAATGGCCACAGCATTTGAACCCCTGAACAGGTCTTTGGAGACATTCCTGACGCGGTTATCTAGAACCAATGAACGCAGTGAAAAGTCCAGAAGAGTCTTTAAGAAACCAAGATGCTACAAAGACGAATCTGATGGCTGTATTGATACCTGGATAGAGGTAATGAAGCTGCATTTCGAGGAAGAAGACTTGTCTGAGAGACAGGAATGCAGCGCGCTCACCAGCAACTTAGAAGGGACAGCCCTGAACTGTGTCATGGCCAAGAAACAGTATCAACGTGACACTGCTGAGAAAATCTTCGAAATCTTATTAAACCGTTTCGGATCAGGGGTGCAGGGGCACCAGGCGATGATGCGCTTCGAGAAACGGAGGCAACGAGAAGATGAAACAATAGACAAGTTTCTCGATGATTTGGAAATGCTGAGAAGACGCAGCCAACCGGATGAGTCAAACCGAAGGATGAACCTGGCCGTAGCCTCAAAATTCATCGATGGTGTGAAAAATGATGAACTTCGTACGATGCTAGCAACGCATTACACACCACTATCAACTAATGCGCCAACACCGGAGGAGTTGAGGCTCAAATCAAAAGAGTATCTTTTGTTGAAACCTCCTTCGAGATCTGGATATTACAAGAACAATTATGGCAATTTTAACAACGGACCAGCTAACCAAGGGAACAATTGGTACAAACCGAGGGATGATATGGACAAGAGACGTTCTTGTGCTAATTGCAGTTCAACAGACCATCATGTGTCAGCATGCCCAGCTTACAAACAAGGCATGAAAGCAATAGGCTTTAGCCTCGAGGACGAAGATGCGTCAGAGTTGGACCATGAGGATTTCATGAGAGGAGTAATTGCGAAATTCGGCCCGAGGTGTTTCTTTTGTAACTTGGAAGGTCATTTTAAATCAGATTGTCCGCAATTCTGGGATGCAGTGGCAGACATCAAGCATCCAAGGCATGAAGAAGCTTTGTCAGGAGTGAAAGCAAGCAAGGCTCGACTCTTGAGCGAAGCAGAGGCACGCAGGAAGGACAAACCTCAAGAGCTGGCGGCAAAGAAAATGCAAGCGGTAACAGAAGAAGCACGTGAACCGGAACCAGCAACTGCGGCCGATGACTTCAAGATCGATTATAAGGCAGCCGCAAAGGATGCTCTAAATAGAGTACAGCAGGAATTGGTGACGAAAGAGATCGAACAAAAAGTGAAACTTGAACTGGAAAATGAAAAGCTTCAGGAGCAACTGAATACCTTCGAGGCAACGGAGTTCGAGGAGACGAAAACACCAAGCAGTTTAGATATGAAACTTAAAGTGATCTCCGGTAAGAGGTTCGGCATGGCGCCGCAAGGAAAGAAGATACAGTCGATAATCTCAGTGGCTGGACACCAGGTAATAAGAAATTTGAGTGAACCATCGGAGTTCACTTTAATGCATTTGGACACATATGCAGATTATCTGAGGCAGGTGGAGCCACGCACTGAGTCGAGAGCTGTGCGAGCACTACTAACGACGGGTGGCCCTCGCATGAAGAAACTTCATGGACGCTACTTGGAGGTCTATGGGCCGTATCAAATAATGCTGAACGTGGATGGAATCAGCATCTACACCAGGACTTACATAACAACAGATGATGACCAAATGGGGCAGATCTATTTGGGTGAAGAGGAACTCAAAGTCCGCAGGATAGGCCATGACGCCATGATGGAACAAGACGCGGTACATATTGGATATGAAGCAGATGTGACAGCACACCTGCTTGACACCAACGGAACAAAAATCGGAGTCACAGGGCTTCTGGACACAGGCGCGGTGGTGAGTGTGATGCCGATAAAAACCTGGGAGAGAATGGGCTTCACGCGGGAAGACTTGATTCCTACGAATCTCCGACTAGCCGCTGCAAATCGAGGAGCTATCTACGTAGCCGGAAGAACACCGGTGACGGTCCTTCACATGGGAGGACGGAACCTTTGGATGAGCTTCCTGGTGGTAGAGAATCTGGACGACGCCGACCAATTCATCTTGGGCAGAGATTTTGTCAGGAACTTTGACGTGATGATTGACTTAAACAACGGTCTAATACGGATTAGAAACCCGGACCGAAAGTATGTTAAGAGACCCATTAATAGGATAATAACAGATGAAAATAAGGTACCAGTTTTTTTGGATAGAAAAGTAAAGTTACAACCAGGACAAGCTGTAGTAGCAATTTTTAGAATGAGAAATTTAAATTCGTTAAGTGATAGCAAACAGGTTTGCTTAGTACCGAATCCAAATAGTCAGAGTTCGGTGATTTTAGGCCGGAGCTTCTCGGTAACGCGAAACGGACTGTGTGTCAGTGTGTTGTTGAACACACTGGACACCACGGTTTCAATCCAGCGTGGAAAGAAGCTTGGTTACGCATTGCCGATGAGGACCGACTATGAAGAGACACAAAACTTGAAGAAATATAGTGTGAAAGACTGTCCTTATCATGCCAATAAAGATAAAATTTTAAAGAGGATTGATGAATTAAAATCTATTCGTAAATTGTTTTCAATGAAATCCGAAACGGACGACGGCTTATCAAGCTGCTCGAATTTTCCGGAACGCCCCTCGTCATATGAACTAGATTCTGACAAACCGGTTTTGCCAGAAATAGAACATTTAAAAGGAAAAATAGGTGAGGGAGATTTTGAAAAATTGCGGGACCTCCTAAATCGGAACGCCGAGGTATTTTCAAAACATAAGGCGGACATCGGTTGCTGTAATTTCGTCGAACACGAAATCGAACTAGAAGAGGGTGCCGTTCCCCATAGGGAAGGCGCAAGGCGAATGACGCCACATAAATCGGAAGCGTGCCGAGCGGAAATAGAAATGTTGCTTGAATACGACATGATAGAACCCTCGAAATCACCATGGGCTTGCGGAGTAGTAATGGCGAAAAAGAAAGGGGGGCAGCTTAGATTTTGTTGCGACTTTCGTTACTTGAACGCGGTAACGATTAAAGATGCGTACCCGATACCGCGAATAGACGAGAGCCTATCCAAACTTGGTGATGCAAAGTTCTTCACCACATTGGACTTGGGTTCTGCCTTCTGGCAGGTTCCTCTGCGAAAGAAGGACAGGGAGAAAACAGGATTCGCGTGCGAATTGGGGTTGTACCAGTGGAAGAGGATGCCCTTCGGCTTGTGCAATGCAACAGCAACCTTTCAAAGGCTGATGGCTCAGGCTTTGACAGGAGTGACCAAAAAGTACGGGAATCTCTTGATGTGCTACGTGGACGACGTAGTCATAACGACACCAACCCTGGAGGATCACATTGATCGACTCGATGAGGTCTTCGGATGTATGAAAAGAGCAGGCTTGAAATGCAAACCATCGAAATGTGAAATCCTTAGGGATTCGATCAAGTACCTGGGAAGAATGGTGGACCGGCATGGTGTGAGGCCAGATCCAGAAGCAGTAGAGGCTGTGCTGACATGGAAAGCTCCTAGAACGGACACACAGCTCATGAGCTTCCTAGGGTTTGCCAATTACTACCGAGAATTCATAAAAGGATACGCGGACAAGGTGTACCCGATGCAGAAGCTGATGCGCAACAAAGGGAAAAAGTTCGAATGGAACGATGAGGCACAAGTTGCTTTCGAGAACATAAAGCGGGAACTGTGCGAAGCGCCAGTGCTGGGCATGCCTACAGAAAAGGGCATGTATGTTCTTGACACAGACGCATCGGTGGTGGCCATCTCAGGAATATTGCATCAAGAGCAAGAATGGAACGGAAGAACAGTCCTCCGTCCCATTGCATACGGCAGCAAAGTCTTGAGTGACACAGAGATGAAATATGGCGCACCAAAAGCAGAAATGTTTGCAGTAGTTACCTTCGTGGAGAAGTACCGTGCATACTTGGGGAGCGCTCCCTTCAAGTTACGCGTGGACAACAGAGCGTTATCCTGGTTGAAGACCTACTCGATGGATCAGAGTTATATCGGTAGATGGATAGTCAGATTGGATGGCTACCATATGATAATCGAACATAGGATGCGTGATAAACATCAGAATGCTGACAGTCTCAGTAAGAAAACTGAGTTCTATGAAAGATTGGAGCAGAAGCAGGCCAATCAGGCGGAAGTAAAGGAGGGATTCTCGTTTCAGGACAAAGAAACTTATGAAGCGCTTCCCTTAACGAGATGGTTGGATAAGTCTGGACATCCAATTCCAGGGCATCCTGAGTTACCTGTAGAGAAAGCAGCTGAGATAAAGATCCTGTCCAAGGAGGATCCAGTCCCCTTAGATTTGTTGCTGCGCTCGAACCTGGTCCAGCAAGAACTCTCTCGCATGAATATAAACAGCCTCTCATTATTGGATAAAGCGGTGCAAGTCACACCACAAGTAATGCGGATGCTGGGTGGATTGTTAGAAAGAGAAGTGACCAGAGATGACCCCGAGTGGACAGCAGCAGTGGCATCGCTAACAGTCAGTAAGAAAGTGAAGATCATGCCGTCCAGACAACAGCACGAAGAGAACAAGAGGGATTGTAGGACAATAGTTCAGCAACTAGTATCCTCAATACCCCAAGAGATTTTAACCAGTACTTCTTACGGACGGAAAGAACAGGGGAGCAGCAAGCGAAAGAAAACCGTCACCTTTGTAGACCGGGAAAAAGAGGGTGAAGAGGTAGAACAAAATCTGCTGCAAGACTATTTGTCCGGGGAGAAGGATGAGGAGAAAAACCAGCAATCACAAGATCAACACCCGGGACAAGTGAATTTGTCCGGGGAGTCCGAGATAGACGAGAAAATTCCTGATGAGAAACAGGACCTAGAGAACAAAGTTTTGTCCGGGGAGTTCAGATGGATGCGAAGGAAATACGGACATGATCTGGAGGAGCGTGCAGTCTCCAGCACAACACCTTCGACGGATGATAAGTCAGAAAGCTCGAGAATGAACACCTATTCAGACAGGGATTCGACCTCGGGATCAGAACTGTCAGAACTGGCGATACACACGCTACTAGTGGAAACTCGGGCGAGAAACCTGGACAGAGAGGTGTACCAGGATCCTGATAGTGATCGCTACCTAATACCAAGCGAAAGAGTCTTTGACAACGCAGCGGATGACTTAGAAACGATAGCGGTATCGAAACGTTCGATAAGCCTGTTGCCGCAGAAAGAGGTAGTCAGGACTGATCTTCAGCCGTTTCAACAAGAAACACAACCGTTGGCGAAGATTTGGTGCGTTAAGATGGAAGAAGACACACATCAGCCCAACGAGCTGAACAGTCAGATGAGAATCATGAAGACGTACTTGAAGGCGAGATACAGACTCTCGGACCTTCTAAGGGCGCAGAGAAATGATCGCATGACAAGCAACCTAAAAAGGTGGATAGAAAACGGTGCACCTGACAAAGGTGACCTGGAAGAAGACAGCTATAGGATCCTGAGACAATACTTCATGCAGAAGGAGGGGAGATTATATCTGAACAAGGACGGGATCGTGGCTTGCAGGAGAAGAGAAGAAGACAAGGTCTTATACAAATATAACGCGATAGTGTTGCCGCAACTCTATCAGACAGAACTATTATTCAGGTCGCATGATCAGATGGGCCATCAAGGGATCGACAAAGTGTATCAGAGGATCCTGAAGCGCTTTGAGTGGCCTGGGATGAAAAAGGCATGCGAGAAATGGGTGACAGCATGTCTGTCATGCCAACAGGTCAAGGATCCTAGGAAGTTGCGATTTCCTTTACAATCAATTGAGTCGTCTGAATTCAACGAGGTGGTGCAGATAGATCACCAGAAGATATGCATGACAGACAGCGGTTACAACCAAGTCTTGGTCATGATAGATCACTTCACGAAGTATGCAGAGGCCGTGCCCTGCATAACTGCCTCAGCGGAAGAGACATGCGACCACCTGATCAATACGTGGATAGCAAGACACGGATGTCCAATGACGTTTCAATCGGACAATGGAACGGCTTTCGTAGGCGAGCTTACGAAAGAGCTTATGAGACGGTCACAGGTCGCTCAGGCTCACTCCACGACATACCACCCTCAGACGAATGGCTTAGTGGAAAGACAGAATAGGACGTTAGTGTCGATGCTGAGAGTATATTGTTCCAGGTACATGACCGATTGGGACAGATACCTTCCACAGGTGATGGGAGCTTATAATAGCACGCAACACTCCACCACTGGAGTCAGTCCACACATGATGCTGACGGGACACGAGAAGTCTTTACCCTTGACATTCTTCTACCCAGAGTATGAGGGAAAGAAAACATCCCCACAGGTCTACGTGAGGGACGTGATCAGACGCCAACAGGAGTTGAACGACTTGTGTAGACGAAACACTCAGCAGGCACAGGCAAGGCAGAGGAAAAGATTCGACAAGAAAGCAGCTGGTGCAAAGGCTTACTCGGTGGGAGACTACGTATGGGTATTTCAGAACGTTATACCACCGAAAGGGACAAAAAAGCTTCTGAAGAAGTGGAGGGGACCCTTCATGATTACAGAGGTGCACCAAGAGGGACGCTTTTATAGACTGAGTACTGGCCGAGCCGCCCACTACGAGAACATCAAGCCACACAATCCATCGACAGAAGACTGGTGTATACCTGCAGACATGGAAGAAGGGGATTATCTAATGATGGATCCTGCTTGTGAGGTCAATGAAAAAGGCACCAGGGAGAAGAACGATGAAAACGAAGTCGAAGAGGAAGGTACGGATACACCATTGGACCTGGATCCAAACGAACAGATCGAAGCGGACGATGAAACCTTGCCCTACGCAGAGGAAGATTGGCAGGATTCCGAACAGACAGAGGTTCCCAAGAACATGGAACCAGATCTTCCGTTCACGATGCAGACTCGTCAGAAAGACGGGACGAGACTAAGAAAGAAATACAATCCTTACGGTGACTACTTTGTAGTGGATAGGATAGATCTAAAGAAAATAGTGGAGGAAGTAGTGGGTTTAGAGGAAATAACCGTGTCACAAGACATTGACATAGTCGATGATCACAACGATGAGTGGGTTGACGACTGGTCGAAACCCGAGGTGGAGTTCGACGATGAGCAACAGCAGTCAAATGAACAAGACCTGACGAACCTGCGTGTCTTAGAGTGGCTGAACGAAATGACATCAGACCCTGAAAAGACCAGCGTTACGATTCAAGACGTAGATCGCGAAAGCGCGAAATACATTAAGACCGAACGAGATGATCCTTCCTGGGCTGCCCAGGAAGGACAACTTCTCATTCCAGCTTCTAATCTTGACTTAATACCCGGTATGCGATCGACGGGGACGCCGATGGATATTTTTGTCCGGGGAGTGGGGGTAGGACTTACCCACACTGAAAACTTGATAATAAAAAAATTGAGAATAGCAAGAGAAACAGGAAACTTAGAAGCAGAAACAGGTGAAGAACCTAAGAAACCTGACATAGGCAGGGTAGTTGAGTCATATTTTAAATTACCAAATGAATATTCGAGTAACATAATACTAACAGACAGTGATTTCATACTCACAAACAGAACATGTGCGATAGCAATCACCGCAGACATGAGTTTTAGGACGGCGCTAGCGGCAGATTTTAAGAGGGAATACAAAAACGTGGAATTCCTTTGGAAGCAAAGACCAGGGATAGGGGGCGTAGCAGCCTTACCCCCGGCGGTGTCGCAGATACCGGGAAAGTACTTATGCTTCCTGGTAACGAGGGCGACAGAGAAGCAACACGTGGACCCAGAAAATCTAGTCTTGTCTTTGACGAGGCTGAGGGACTTCCTTGTGGAAATGGACGTGAAGGAGCTTTCGCTTCCAGTGTACGATCCAAATAGAGGAAGACTGCATCCTCGGGAATTATACGCGCTTGTACACGTGATATTCTCTGATACGAACATACAAGTGTATCTACATAAGAAATATTACTTAAGTATAGGCTGAGTGATGAGCGAGAGGGTGTTAGGCCAAAGACCGAGTTACATGTAATATGTGATATGTGTGTCATGTTGTGTTATGTTATGTTATGTTATGTGTTAGGTTATTAAGATCATGGGTAAGTAGGGGTTAGTGACCATGAAAAACTAAAAGACGATCTTGGGAATAGATCCAAAGTTTGGACGGTCCAATCTTAGGTCGAATTCCAAAATTTTAGAGACCAATTGATTTTAATAAATTTTAGGATAAATATCTTTTTATCTGAACTGTCTTTAAGCAAATTTTAACGATGTATGTTAAGGTGAAATTGACAAGTGTGACATTCGTGATTTCTTTTCTAGATCCTGATTGATCATTTAATTGCTCACTTGAGTCAAAACTTGAAATCGAAATCAAATCAAACTTGGAAAGAACAGTATGGACAATTTCAACCTGGATGAATTGATGGACCTGGCAGAGGCATATGTAGGACCGATGGTAGATGCGATCTATCGTCGGCTGATCGAACGAGACTTCGCTCTGGAGGACCCAGAGGTGGTCATGTTGCTGACCGCCCTGATTAACATCTTGGGGCACGACAACCGTGGGGACCGCCCCACGGAAGTCCTGTTGATGGCAGCATATGGAGAAAGAGGAGTACTAGACCGCCCGAACATGAGAGTGATGAGGTGGAGAAACGGGGCTCTCTCAGGGAGTGACTTGGCGAATGAGCCTGGGTTGGGAAGTTCTAGGACTTACCAACCAGGTGAGATGCCAATGCCCTCCAAGCCCAAACCTGGGCTGACGAGAATGCATCGGGAGATGAACAGCGAGGCGACCTCGTCTGGTTCACCACTGAGAGCAGCTGTGCCACCAAAAGGGGCGAAAGTAACACAGAAGGTTCAGACGAACCAAACCATACAAGATCTGGACGAGATGAACGATCAGTTGAGAAGTACGAAGAAGGAGTTAAACGATATGACGAAGACCATGCTGGCGATGGAGGAAGACCGGGACATGTGGAGAAAGTTGTTTGAAGACTGCAACAAAAAGCAGGGTCAAGAGATCGAACGCTTAAGGCAGGAATACAAAGAGCGATCGGAGCAGGTGGCGTTGACGACGTCTATTGAGAAAATGATACCTGCAAGGGATATTCCTCGTGGGCAGTCCCCGATGGAGCTCTTGACACCTCGAGAAATGAGTCAAACAACGGAGACACGGCTTCCAGCAGAGACGAACCGAGTAACAATCCCGGATCCTAGTGACACCTTGGGTGATCCCGTCGTAGAACAGACAGTGAGAAAACTGATAGAGACCGCTGGACGTTTGGTCGCTAACAAGAATGCACCAGGTTCTGGGGTGACTGCACCCTATGGAACGATTGACGATACGGGCAGAGTACAACTCTCCCAGACAATAATCAGACAAGGGATAAGTGACGTGACGCCACTCAGGGGGAGTTCGAAGATCACAGAGAGAAAAGTAAGGAAGATGCCAGCGAAGAAAGTGTCTCGTGTAATGGACGTGCAGAAGAATAATCAATTAAAGTATAATTTCACGGGAGTTCCGGAGACAGATCCGAGAGCCTGCTTCAATCGAGCTACCTGGAGCCCGGCTGTGAACCTGCAGCAACCACCACTCGGGACATCTCACCTGATATTGGGAGACAGCTTAGTCAGAGTGCTGTCGAATTTGAGGACCTCGTGGGTCACCACGGTGATGGCCTTTGGAGGCGCGACGATTGCTCAATTATATCGCATGGTGGAGCTGATGAATCCAGGGAAGATACCCAATGTGATGATCTTAGTTGGGAGGAATGACATCTCCAGAGGATCAGATGAGCAGGAAGCACTGTGGGAAGCAATGATGGTGTGTTTGTTTACTACTCTCTGGCAGAAGTTCAGTTGCGCGGTACTGACCGTTTGCACTGTGCCAATGAACACAAGAAGCCTGACAGTATCAGGAAGAAGGCACAACGAGGGAGTCATGAGATGGAACAACATCTTGAGAAACCTAGCAAATAGAAATGCCGGAAGAATGATTCTCATGGACATTGAACATGAATTGAGAGCCATGGATCAAGCCAGACTGACCACAGATGGCATCCACTTCGACAGTGTCGAAGGACAAGCTTGGTTGAATCGAGTCTTCCAAGAACGGTTGGATGAGCTGGAAGCAGAACTCTTTGACACAGGAGTGCTGAAGGAAGAGGGAACGGTGAGTGATACGGTGATCACCACCTTTGTGCCTCCTAACCTGGAAACACGCTTGGGTACGGTCCCAGCCGCCATAAATTACCGGCAACAAAGCTCCAGTGAACCAGGTCGAAGAACAGATGTACAGGATCGGTTGGGAGAGGCACCGATGAGGAGAACAATTCATCCTAGGAGAAGGATAGGACCTGTCAACCAACCAATCGAAGAAGTAGCCGGCACATCTAGATCGGACACTAGATCGGAGACGACGAGTACCAGTCGAGAGGAAAGACCGAGCAGAGGCTCATTGATGTGGTCGCGATCCATACCGTCTCCTTGGCATATATACAAAGAAGAACTAATGAAGCTGGACCTACAGAGAGTGAGCTTCATCGAAGATGCAAGGAGGATGCTGAATGGAGCGACGCTATCCGTCAGCAGATTGTACTCGATAACTGGCGTAGACTGGTTGATAGCCGCTAGCATAAATTTCAGCTCCACGACGGCCTTGAGATTTGCCGACTTGGAGGGACTGCCCTCCAACAACACAATAGGACCTGTGAATGCAAGACCGTTGCAAGATGTGAGATTGAACCATGATGAGAGGAATCGTGAAGAAAGGCCAGGAAGATTCCTGACGGCGAGAGCGCCGATTGGACAACACGTGAAGATATTTAGGCAATTGACGACACCACCTGGTCATGTGAAGGAGAGAGTGTACCCAAAACTAGTGAACCAAGATGGTGATGCCCAGAGATATGGCGGATTGACAGCGATAAAGAAAGATGAGACCATCTTCGCCGCCTACGACAAAGCAGAGATGAGAAAGGCCAAAATCATGGTAGTAGCGAATTCAGAGTTCGTGTACACCTCTAAGTCTTTGTTTTGGCCGGACGTCATAATGCTGGCCGCAGTTGACCTAGACCTATTGCAATCAGTGTCATTGGCTATAGGGGTACAGAGGCAGACAGAGATGAACCCGATAACGATTGTGTTTGCTGGCATAAATGACCATCTACACAGTAGAGGTTTTCTGAGCAGGCTCAGAGATCCTGCAACAGCAGAAAACGCAGTATGGCCAGCGATAAAAGACATCCTGGAGTCAATGGGTGAAGTGGTAGACGCGACAAAGGAGGGCTCATTCAATAAAGTGACGTTGAGAGTAGTATTTGCGTTGTCTCCGGGATATGCATATCTCCCGGATGGACTGAAATTTGTGTATGCAATGGTAGCCTTACTTTCGGAGGGAAAATATGATGTGATCATATCAGCCCCGAATCGCATGATAGAAATGGAGAACTTGAGGCCACTTAAGGCTGAACTGCCGGCAGTATGGTCAGATATCTCAAACGCGATGAGAGGGTTCAAGGACCACGCGTTACACATGTTGGTGTTGGACGAAGTGCTGGGGTTGGAACTGTCCAACTTCAGTCGGCAACTCAAACTGAAACCAGGAATAGATGACGACCATCGAGTGATCACGGCGATGTCCAACGACTTGTGGTTCCGAGCAATGGAAGTGGCGAGTGAAGACACGAGAAGAAAAAATTCACTGGAGACGAGAGCTCATCTGGAAGCGATGGTGCTGAGAACCAAGCCGGAAGCAAACCAGTGGCTACACCTGAATCCGAGAGTAGCGGCATTGGGTGCAGATGCTTTTCAGCAAGGCCCAGTAATGATCACTAAGATGTACGCCTACTTGTTGAAGGAGGTGAACCTGGCGGAAAATGCCGGAGGAAAGACAGCTGAGTTCGTGAACAAAATGTGTCAGATTACTCTGGAGACCTTCTGGACCCAGGAAGTGAAAGGACAGGAGGGATTTGAAAGGACAGACAGCATGCTAGAAGGGTTGGGAGCCGGATGGACCGCGTCCTTCTTGGCAAAAGTCTACCCGAAAGTCTCGCACTACTTGATAAAGGAATTCCTCCAAGCGGTAGTGAAAGTATCGATAGTGGAATTAATAGCCCTGTTTGTAACATTTGGAGCGGAGAATTTCGTGAAAGGACCGGTGATACTGCTTACGGATGGAATACAGAACCTGCGACTAGATGGACTTTTGACGTTGATCGCAATAACCCACGGAAACTTGGGAGGGCTGATGAAACTGGCACGTTGTCCAGAGCAGATGAAAGAGAGAGTGAAGAATCTGGATATGAAGAAATCCACAGACTCGTGGAACAAAATAAGAGACCTGAGACACACTCTTATCCAGTATCTCTTGCAGCAAAATCGCTTTGGAACCGGAGAAGACGAGACAATTGAAAGAGAGGAAGATGTTAGACGACATGTTGGAGGCATGCCGCTGTTAACAGATTTGAGCTTAGCTATGAGAATCGATCCCTTGGCACTGATCAGAGGAGTCACGGAGTTCGTGACAGTGATCTATGGACCAGCAGTCACCTTTGCGTTCCCTGACGTTAAAGTGGAAGCATATAGGAGGTCGGTGTTGCACCTGAACCTCATATCGGCAGTGGACGGTAGTACACTGAACTGGTGTGAGCAGCACGCATTGCGAGAGCTCATGAGTGAAGATCTGTTATTCGCGAAAATATCGGAGCCAGAGATGACAGTCATCAATTTTGACGATCACTTCTGTGACCGCATGGGAGAAGTAGAAAGAGGGCACATCGAGGTGTTTCCAAAGCTTTGGAATCTGAGGCCCTATGACAAAACGAATGGTGAAATGACCAGAGTGCCTCGTCTCACAGCAGCGTATCACAAGGTGAGAGAAGAGACGAAGGACTGGGGCGATTACAAGAAGCTACCCGAAGCAATCCCCGAATTCCCTCTGATAAGAAGGATGTTGCTCGGAGCAGTCTCCGTAGTACAAACTCCTAGGTTGAGAGCATTCGAAACCAATGAAAGGAGAGTAGGGAATTTCTCGGCGACGATGGATCCATACTTCGTGGGGAGAAATGCCGCCGTGTTACAGTACACACGATTTGCGTACACGGATCAAGCGACGAGAAGGCGAATAAGCAGCGCCGCTACTCCCAAGCCTGAAGGATTTGATGAGGAATGGAGACGACTAGGCTCAGCTCCAATGAGGATGAGAGGCAGGACTGAATTGCCTGAAGCCTCAGTAATCCTGACTAGTGTGAGAAAAGAGATGAAAGTTGCGGGAATATTGCAGACGAGAATTTTCCTAGCACCCTTCGGCTGCGAAGAAATCAAAGTGGTCCATGGAGAAGAGGAAGATAAATCAGCCGGTACATTGCTCATACCGAGATTCCAGGAAGAAGCTGACAATGACAAACAAGGACCATCGAACTCGAATAGGGACAAGTCAGAAGGAGATGACGGACAGGGTGGAAACCGTCAGACTGAAGAACCTATGCAACAAGATCAAGCTGGTGGGGAGGACGACAGGGCATCGACAGGAGGAACATCCAGCCTGGATTTCAATATCTTCAGTGATCTTGAGAATAATGCAGACACGTTGGAAACGACTGAGCCAGCGGATGAAGGCATCTCGACACTGGAACCTCCGTCAGCCTTTGAGGAGATGAAACGGAATTTGCCGGAGAGCAGCTCTCCTGGCAATACAAGAAATAACGATCAGAGAATCCTCATGGAATCACCTCGGAGGAGAAGAATAGAGGCCTCAGCCAGAGTACCTTTCTTGGGAACGCTACCCGAAGAAGAATGGGAAGTACATCACCGAGACCACGAGAGTAGGACGGGATGTAAGCTGGACAGAGTGGCGTTCATGGAAGAAGTCTGGACTGTGATTCAGAGCTATGGGACCCAGTCCATTCTCAAAACAGGTCTCAATCAACCCTTGGTGAGAGAAGTACTTGACAAGCTTGATGAGTGTGAAGGGAGACTGAGTGAGTTATTGATCGACTCAGCCACTGATGAGAGTGAAGCGAATTCTCCCATCAAGATGACACCGCAGGACAATGAAGAAGAGGTGGTGTACCTGTCAAGGACCAGGAGAGGAACGATGCGATCGAAAATGGTGATTGATAAAATCAATGCGATGAAAATGAAGTTAGGCAGCAGAGTGATGCCGAGGAGGATTGGAAAGACGAAAGTGGATTCGGAAATATCGATGAAAGCTGGTAACTCAGCGAAAAGAAAACGAGTCGAGGAAGTCATGGATTTGGGGCAAGGTGATTATCAATTGTCTGGCACAGATAGAATATTAACTGATATAGCGATGGTGCCACCCATTCTCATGGCGGGGATAAAGTCAACCGGTTATAAATCCAAAAGGAGTGACCGCACTCTGACTGGAGCGACTTTAGAAATGGAAATACTCAGTCAATGTGGAGAGAGTAAAATGAGGGACTTCAAGCCATCTCCCATGAATCATGGAAAGGGAAGTGTTGCAGGACAACTAACACCAGTGGAATACAACAGACTGACGGTGTCTGAGACAGTGTCGATAGATGAACCCACCGGTGGATACATGGAGATGTTGGAATACCGAAACTCGGCTAGAGGGCATGTAATGGCCCTGGAAGAGGAAAAAGCCATGGAGGGTTATCTGGAAACAATGTTGCAAGGCACCACCCTCAAGCAGAAGGCGTACGGAACTTTGGCGTCGTCTGACGTACAGGCGGAGACGATCGAGCAGTTGGTGAGCCTTCCATGGAAAGCAGTAGTATTGAGGTATTTCGAAGAGGAAATGAGGACTACGCCAAGAATACATGCTCTCGTGGCAGTACCTTACGTAAGGACAGAATTACAACTCAGGCTCGCCTGGTGCATGATGGGACTGACTAGCGAAGAATATGATTCGGGAGAAAGGAAGAGATCAAAGGAGGAAAAAGTTTTCCTTATGACGAATCTGAGGGATCTGATAGTCCAGGAGGGAGCAGCAGTAGCGTGTGCAAAGCGGAGAGACGCTCTCTGTTTCATTCGATTCCTGATAGAGCAGATCTCAGTACCTGCATTAAACACTTGTGTTAAAATGTTAAGGGAAGGCGATGAGCGAACGAAAGCCATGTTCTTACTAGCAATGCTGGATATGCAGCAAAGTAAACCGATGAGGGTGAACATGAAAGAACCTGAAGAACTGGAACCCATGAAAAAGATAGACGAGATCAGGAGATTCTCAAACAAAGAGTTGAGGCTCACTAAAGAATCTATGGGAGCATTGCCAAAATCCAGTGAATACTGTGGACCGATCAAGAAGAAGTCCTATAGCTATGTGTCCGGGATTATAGGGATAGCATACAATCCTTTCCTGAGTGAAGACATACGTGATTGCTTCTTTGATTATGAGCAGGCGGTGTTACTAAGATTCTGGACGTCCAGAATTGTGACGACTAAGAGCGTTAACAATCCACAGGCCAAATTGGGATTGGTCTTGGAAGAAGAGGTGGCTGCAACTTCAGTACCAAAATCCGACAAGAGAGTGGAATTTGGGTTGGGATTCTCAGATGAATTACTGAGAACGAGCTTGATGGCAGTGTGGGAATTGATGAAGCCATCGTGGTGTCCTAGTCCCAACGCTGACTCAATATTACGGGCGACACAGGACGTACAGAGGGAACTGAATGTGGACTGTAACCTGCGTGACCTCAACATCATATATAATGTGATGATAACAGCCTCTAAGAGCAACGGAGAAGATAGAGTGGAGTTGCCTGGCTGGGGACCAGAAGACTGGGTCAAACCTGGTAGCTGTCTGGCGGAAGTCTGTGGACTAGAGGGTCACGTTTGTGGAAGTCTAGACTGTGTGAAAACCCTGGAGAAACAACACAAGCAGTTGACGGTATTGTTTGGAAATGTAGTGATGAAAGCAAGAACGGAAACGGAACTGATAGCAGATTGCCATGGAGGAACCGATGTGAATCTAGTGACAGCACTAGGATTCTACAGCATGTTTGGTTCTTTAGAGTCACTATTGAATCTAGAACAGAAACATGAGATGGTCACAGCCATCAGCGTAGAAGTATTCCCAGGGGTTCTGCAGACTGAGCAGAAGTATATAGGAAAATGGAGGGAAGCAATCGAAACGGAGATGAACATCAGACACAGCGAAACTTATTGTAGACCATCAGGAGCACGATATTTGGTGGGTTCAACGTTGGCTCCAATGTGCAAGAGCAGATACCCTGTACATTTCGTGGCTGTGGACGTGAAGAGTACAAGAACGATCGTGGATCAAGCTTTCTCAGTGCCAAAGTGCGTGAGATTGGCGAGAATGTCTGAAAAGTCTTACGAGTTACTATGTAAGATGTTCTCAGCAGTCCCAGAAAGAACCAAAGAGGAGTTGGAGTCAATACTAGGAAAGAAGTTCATGGGATATGTGAGCGGGAACTTCAGTGACTTCGAAAAACAGAAACAGAGAGGATCAACTGTCTCAGATTACAATGCAGTAGATGAGAATGATGAAATCCACCGAGTGATGATGGAAGTGGAACCATTGCTGGAAGCTTCGGGAAAACGCAATTGGAGGAGCATCATGTTGACACATGACGAGTTTCCTTGCCACTGCTTGCTGCAGACCTGGTGGTATCCCAAGCGTAGTAATCTGGTGTTGATCTGGGACTCTGGAGAGCTGCTCTCCATGGGTTTACCAGATTCATCACAGCCCATAACAATAGTGATAGTGGGAGTTATGATGGCGATACGATGGCTGGAAGCTCATGTGAGAGAAAATAATGGACAGGAAGCACCGACGAGAGAACAATTGCAGAAATTAGATTGTCTAAAAGATTTAGATCTTTTTGAGACAATGTGCAAAGTTCTAAACATTCCGATGGAAGTGAAGAAGATATGGGCAAGAAAACGATTGATGCCATGGTTCAGAGCTAACATGACTGCATGGTTGTACGAGTATGCGAAAAAGCATATGTCGAAGCATGGCAGAGTGTACAGTGAATATCAGCTGGACATTGGGGCAGGAGCTTTCAAGCGAGCTTTCGTGACCCATCGGAATGCAGTGACCACCGCTGTGAAAAGAATTTCCAGGACGAGCGAGCGTAGTGGAAATGAGAAGGCAGAGATGCTGAAAGAAGATTTGGAGAGAAACGTGACGTTGTGTCTCCACAACAGCTTCTGTAGAAACAGAGAATCAAACGTGGATCCCCTACCTTGCTGTAAACAGAGGGTGGAAGAGCAGAAGTGTTGGAGGACGGCTTCCAACAGCGTCAGGATAGTCAATGACGTGCTACAAGACACGGAGACCGAGAGTGCAGAGTCAGCGTCACAGGAGGAGGAAATGGAGCATTGATGAATGGTCGAGAAAACAAGAGGCAACAAGAAAGAAAATTAGAAGAATTTAGAAGTTTTAGAACTTCTAAACGATGAAAAAAGAAGAGAACAAAGGGATGAGGGAGAAAAGTTAAAACTCAAAATTGTTTTATGTGTGTGAAAAACTCAAATGAGAAACCAAGCAACCAAGTTGTAATTGAAAACTGAAACATTTAAGTTGAGTTTGGAAATTGTTGCATTTATAAATTTGCATTTTGGTTTTAGTTGAAGTGGCTTTAGAGACACTCACTTATTATTTATTTAGAAAGGCTTGAGGGAAGAGTATATTTAAATATTCCAGCCTGCATGATTGTTTTTAATCACTTAGGAAGACTGATCACTTTGTGGTGACATGAAAAACTTGAGTAACTTCTTGAGGAGGGAGGTTGTTGCATTGTTCTTTCTAAACCACAAAGTTCCTTAGTTTTAATATTCAGGACAATAAACAAGCAAGATTTCCGAAGGGAAGGAGCATAGTAGGATAATTTTAGCTTGTTGGTTGGCAGGACTGTCCTGCAAGCCAACACCTTTTAAATCTAGGAGAAAAAGTTTCAATCGGGATATTGACACTGGAAGTCAGAAAATATGTTTTATCTTAAGTCATATCCTCAATGTGCAGATTAATGAAAGAATTTGAAGGCTATAGTGATGTAGGATGATGCCATTTATATTCTGCAGTGAGTCGATGTGACGTAGGTAAAAGTAATTTCGTGCATTTTGTAAATTCTGTTCGATGACACTGTAACCACTTAGAACATTGCGCGATTCAATGAGGACATTGACCGGACTGTCCGGGGAGTATGTGACATTCGACCAGAATGGCCAAAATGCAGTCTCTGCAGAATTCAGGATTTTAGCAGCAAGCCTTCCGAATTGGCGATTTAGAACGGATAAGGACGTTATTTGAACGATTAGCCAAACGGTGAAGGCTAGAAGATTCTGGAATTCTAATTTTTAAAAATTCGAATTATGACGTCATATTTCTGAGAAACGTCAGAAACGGCCATTTTTAGCTAAAAGAGCAAGAAAAAACAGAACAACTTTTATCTGCGATTGCGAACAGTACGAAAATCGAGATTAGAGAACGACAACAAAATACAGAATAGCAGAGAGCGTTCCGAGTTGCAACTATTGTGCTGCTACAATAGTTGCAAGGCCCTTGCCAAGAACGGTGAAGGGTAAAACCCAGCCTTCCGAGTTATTGTGAACTGGACATTAAGAAGCTTGATTCACCGGATTCAAGAATCCGGAAGGGTCTCGGGACGTGGACTTTTATGAACTTATATTGAATTTTAGCATCCGTCATGTCCTGACTTGAATTTAATTAAGATCTTAATTCGTTTTGACAAGAATGAGGAGCTAGAAGTAGAGGGGGAAGGGTTGATCCATCTTCGATGGAGATGATGATTTTTATCTACTGAACAAAAACAATAGTAATATAATAAGTAGTAGCCCTGTTTTTAGGAGTGACCTCGTGGTCTGGGGATACTGAGACCCAGCCATGAGCTCACTATTTTTGCATGTAATCTAGTTAATTTGAGCGTTCTGGTCGAAGCCGGAGAACAGTAACGTTTTTGTCAGCCTGATGTAAGAAAGACCACCGAAAAGTACTGGCTTGGTAGAGACGGTGAAAAACATGCAAAGCTCTGTTTAGACGCTAGCCAGTCGTCTTAAGACTTAGTTTTGTTATCCGTCGATATGTATCTTCCGGGCGAATGTTACAGAAAATGTGAAAAATATATGAAGAAAACTCTCAGAAATTTGTGACAAAATGTATTAATATGTTACATAATAGTTGTTACATAATTTCAGTGATATTTAAAAAGTTTTGATTGGTTGAATTTTTAAAATTTTGAAGTAATGATGTGTGTGACACTTTTTATGATCTTTGATCGATTTGTACAGATAGCTTAGAATTTTTGAAACCTGAAGATGCACAAAATGTGCGAAAACGTTTGTTTAAATTTACAATTTTAACGCATTCTCAAAATATTTAGATGTAAAATTTTGAAACCCTACGGCATTGAGCCAGTTGTCAATTACAGTCTCTCCTACAAGGAGACGTAATTTAAAATTTACTTTTCCCTTGTTTTAGTGGAGAAATCTTTTTAGTTGAAAAATCTTTTTATATTTTACCATGTTAGAATTGAAATGGTCTACATTGTAGCGGCTAGCTCCCTCTACCACAGCCTGGAACAACTTAGCAACCCGGAAAAAGAACAATTTCTACCCAAATCTTTTGGCTATTCCGGGACTTTCTTTAAACCCGAACACCACGAACCCACAGAAGAACCTCGCAAGCCTACTCTGCAGGGCATCTCTAGCAGAAAAACGTCAAGTGGTGGTGTGGCACGACATCATCAATAATTCTATCAACAGCCACCGCACAAACAATTACAGAGCTTGCACTGCAGAGGAATTAACAGAAATCCTGAAGACACTGACAAATATCAGCGCAACTGTATACTGTCAGAGAAACGGTACACCGGATATCAGGAACCAGCTGATCAGCTCGGGTATTCTTGTCATTGCTATTACAAAGTGTCTCATTTCAAAGAGGAAGAGAAGAACGGAGCTGGTCAACGAATATCAGGCACTGCACCAGGACGTCCAGCCGGAGCTGAAGTCTTTGAGGATTGTGTTCGAACATCAAGACAACTTGCCAGCTGTCTTGTCCAAGCTTCGTTCAAACATGAAAAAGAAATCTCAATCGAGAAGGAGGGCGGAGAAAAGAAGACTGGTGAACATAGGCCAGGCAACTGTTGGTCGGACTGACGAGGAGGCTTCAACGGAGAGGGTGAGTTGAATTTGTGTTATTTGAGTTGCTTTGTGTCACATGAGGTTTATTCCTCGTGGCCTGCAAACCAATGATCACAGTTGTACTCCCACCTCCATTCTTGATTGGGACTTTGGAAGAAAAACTCATTTGGAAATTAGTCCGTGATTATGCATCCATATATGTTAAATTTATCAAGTGTCACCAATGTGTTAATTTTTTGAGAAATTGTCTAGAAAACGACATTATACCTGATTTTTTGAGGTTCAGGGTACCGGAAAATGGGGTAATTTCGAACCAAGCGATACACAGTTTTCAGACAAATCTTCTAAGAACGGAGATAAACAAGGCAAGGACAGATGAGAAAAACGTTGAAGTCAAACTAGAAAGGGCGAGAGGCGCAGTACAGAAGGGTGTAGATGAGAAGTTTTGGCCTTCGGTAATTAAATATTTAAGTCTTAGGGGACAAAGGCAAATAGCAACGGTCAAAGAGACCCATCAGAAGAAGCTAATGAAACTATCAGAAAGGCAAGACCGAACTCTAGGGAAGCAAGGTGAGGGTTCGGTAAGAGCTCTTGATGATGTTGAAATACCAAATTGGGTACAACAAGTGTTGGCATTAGGGCCAAAGCATCCCGTCAGGGATAAATTTAATGAGACGCACTTTCTCGCCGACATTGACATCTTTCTATCGGATCTCAAAATTCGTAAAGTCCCCGGGGAGTCCCTTTGTGAGATCGAAGCTGTGGCAAAAACCTATGCTAAAAGGGTGAAACAAACACCATCTGACAAAGGCGTTGAGAAGGCCCGAAAGTATCTGAAGAGTAATGGATTAGTTGCGGTACCGTATGACAAAGGCGTGGGTTTTTGTGTAATGAGAAAGGACACCTACGAGAACAAGTTGTCGGATACATTAGACTCAAATCAATTCAGCAAAAGTAAAGGAACAAGTGATGCGATTGTTTTGAAGATAGAAAGAGACATCAATAAGGAGTTGTTGGCTATGAGGAAAAAAGATGAAGTAAATGAGAGTCTCTACACAAGGATGAGGTCTACTGGGGGGCAGCCCGCCAGGCTTTATGGGTTGGCGAAAGTGCATAAAGTGAATACCCCATTAAGACCGGTCCTCTCCTTGCCTTGTAGCTCTTATTATAACTTGAACAAGGTTCTTGCAAAATTTTTTGAGAAAATTGAGGGCGCAAACATCGAAACCAACTCACTAGATGCGAGAGAAATCTTAGAGAGCACTAATCTTGAGCCCAATGAAAACTTGATGTCTCTAGATGTGAAGAGTTTGTACACAAATGTTCCACTGAAAGAAGCGATAGACATAGCTCTGAGAAAACTGTATGAGCAAGATGAACCACCATCAATTGCTAGGAAAACCATGAAGAGACTGTTGAACATGGCTGTTAATTAAGTCGATTTCAAGTGCAATGAAACATGGTACGTTCAGAAAGATGGTTTGGCAATGGGGGAATCTCTTGCCGTTTTTTTTAGCAAATCTTTGGCTGAAGCAGTACGAAACTGCACTATCAAGGGATATTCCCGAAATGTTTTTGCCCGAGAAAGATCTTCACGGAATATGTCCCGAGTGCAATAAGAAAGTCACGTACAGGTCAAAAGGTGTAGAATGTGAATGCTGTTTGAACTGGTATCACGTAAAATGAGGTGATATATCAGATGATGAGTATCGAAATATAAGTGAAACCGTCTGGTACTGCAGAAAATGCATCGCAATAAGAGAGAAAAACAAGCCAGGGCAACAAGCTAAGTTATTTCTCCGTTACGTTGATGATATAGTGAGAACAGTGAAGGGTGATCCCGAAAAAGTGCTACGGGCTGCAAACTTACTACATCCAAATTTAAAGTTCTTATTAGAGACACCAAACACAAACGGAGCTTTGGCATTTTTGGATTTACAAATTAGTATTCAAAAAAGCAGGAAAATTAGCTGTGGGTGGTATCAAAAACCAACAGATACAGGTACCATACTAATTTTTAGAAGCTGCGCCCCCCTTCAGTACAAGAGAAGTGTGATTGAAGGAACTGTTCACCGGGTTTTCCGCAGTACCTCAACATGGGAAGAATATGATAAAGCCATGAAAATCAACCGTGAGCAGTGGTTGGATAACCAATATCCGGAAAGTTGGTCGTCGCGGGTTGCATCCCATGCCCTTGAAAAGATCATCAGCGAGGGCAAAACAAAAAGAACATGGCTGAGAAAAAGAAACCCTGTGATTATAGCAGTGATTCACCACCCATCTTGATGGTCCAATATAGGGGGAATCACAGTCAGACATTAGCAAAAAAAGTGCGCGATATCACCAATGCGCTGATAATATTCACGACGAGGAAATTGAAAACTTGTATGCCCTCTCTAAAATTCTCTTTTTCCAGTGAACTGAAATCAAAAGTGGTGTACAGATTTGAATATTGTGGGTGCAAATCCATCTATGTTGGCCAGACGGTCCGACATCTCACCACAAGGGTTGAGGAACACCGAAAAGAGGATACACCAGTTGGACAGCATATAAGGCAGTGTGGTAGTGAGAGCGGTAAGTCTGAGTTTAATTGGAAAATAATCGACCAGGCGTCCAGCAGCATCAAGTTACTTACATTGTAGGCGCTGCACTTTAGGAAAGAGAGACCGGCAATTAACAAGCGCGACGAGTTTAGAAGTAGGGAGCTGACACTAAGGCTATAGTTCCAGAATCGAAAAATTCTGGCTAAAACAACAAAATTTTGAAACAACTTACATGTTAGCATTAAAATTAGCCACAAAACAAAAATGTGAAATTAAAAATGAAGAAAA